>NW_019211454.1:58351792-58353500 GCF_002443255.2 Varroa destructor | reverse complement strand
TATATATCATTATTATCATTTGCTGCGCAACTTGTAACTCTTTTTCGCTCTCTCTCGCTCTTTCGCAATTGTTTCTCTTTTCTCTCACTTAGGTATTTGTTTTATATATATATACGCGTAAGTCGATCTGTCACTGTTTATTTATCAATACGGTTTTGTTATTGTCAGCCTATCTTGCGTGTTTTTCATGCGGTCTTTGCATTTAAGAATGCTACCAATGAATTTTTGTAAAGTGTCTTATGTAGGCAATAAAGACGTTCATCGTCGTAGGTAATCATCGATATAATGTTACTATGCACGTTCTTGATGTGTCTCCTGCTTTTTGGGCATGACCGGTGTGTCTAATAATGCCGCCTGTGTCACTGGGTGAGGTAAGCAATGATTTTTCACGGACCTTTTTCGGACGAAGGTGTTTTCCTGCGTCCTATTGGTCGTGTCGTGCGATATCAAGTTTATAATAACCGCTACCCTCTGCCATACTCGCGGTGATCAAAACTTTGCAACTCGGCTAAGATCTCATCATTCACCACAGTATAAATTGGCTTACAACTCTTGATTATTACAGCATCCCTTGTGTGCTTACTTTTTTGGTTTGTTTGTTGCTGTTATTGTTAATTTGAGTACACCTGTATACTAGTTCTTAGTGCCTTCTGTGACTGTTTGTTTAATCTTGTTATTAATCCGCTAAGATTTACATTAATTTTTCAATGGATCATAAGAATAACAAAACTATTTTTATATCGGTTGCTGCCGTTTATAGGATAAATAGGGCTAGTTGCCAGGGGTATCTACCCCCTAGGCGCTGCCTCTTACCTTCAGTATTATTTTAACATTAGTCTAACACTCGTCTGAGTTCTGTCTATACAAAGAAGATTAATAGTTTCAAGTGGATTTGAATTGGCTGTGATGATAATGATACCGTCATAATAGTACTCATCAGTAATTTCTGTCGTGTTTTTATTTTTTTTTAGTAAAATTAACTTGGGATATATTGTGTCATATTCTTTTTCACCATTGTTATTAACGTAATTGTTATTAAGGTTAGGTAACATTGTTAGTTACCGCAAGCATGTATGTAATGCATATGATGGTCATATCGAAGTGCTAGTATTGGCCGTAATTTACTTTAACGCGGCTCGTATTTTACAGTATGGCCCGGTAGCCTTCCGTCGTAAGTAAAATCGTTGTTAAAACAGCGTTTTAGCCTATTGCACCAAATCTGCCCTCATCGTTTGTTGTCCGCTAAATATGGGCTGCTTATTTATCATTTACAATGATACTTCGATTACATCTCGATCTCGCTTCGGATGGTCGTAGGCCCTGTGGCTTTTGTAACATTGCGTCTTTAAAAACGTTCGTGGATTGTGTGTACGATGGTTGTCTGCCCATCAGTTTACCAATACTGTGATTATGACCTATCACCGGCATTTCGTTATTATCTGCTCCTTAATTACAGTAGAATACAGTTGCTAACAAATCTCACTGTCTTCTTTGTGTTTGTAGACATATGCTTGATATTTAGCGTTTATTATTATGATAGCCGTAACACCAGTACTACTAGTTTTTTCCATTTTGCCATAGGGTCGACTATAATCTATAATATTTCATCTATCTATATTTTCTGGATGTGTTAAAAGTCTTTGTTTGCATTTCCTACGTATGTTTGTATAGAAGCAGTGTATCGTATGTGTTTCCCATTATCATATAT
>NW_019211454.1:58324491-58351692 GCF_002443255.2 Varroa destructor | reverse complement strand
GTTACAATATAACCACAGGTTGGTATTTTTTAGCTGAAAATTGGTAAAATTTTGCAAAGGAGGCGGCAGAAGAAACAGGATTTTTGCCAAGCAAGTCTGCAAAAAACTATTTGCAATTTATCGGCTTAGCTAGTATTATTGTTAGTGTATTTTTTCTTCGTATTAATATGAATCGTTCTCTTAATCTTAGAACAGTCGTTTGTGTGTTTTCTTATATAGTTTGCGAGTTCTCGTCACGAGAGTAAAAATGTTGTTACAAACCCATTCTCACTAGTCAGTTGGCATTTGTGTTGGTTGCGTAAATGCTGTTTAGATTTTTTCGATAAACTTGGTATACAGCGTTGATCAGTTCCAGAGAGCCTCCAACGGGGTGGGGGTGCACACAGTAGGAATCCTATAAACGTGCTTCACCGTTGTACGTAAACAAGCTTGATGTAAGGTGTGTTACTTTGTAAGAATGTAGCAGGATGAGTAAAAGTAAGTTACATTTAAAATAACGCTTTGGAGAACTGCAGGATGTGTGTAGTTTAGTGGTTGTCCGGCCAAGGGATCAGGATATTACCCCTTTGTGAAAACAAGTACGCGCGTCGATGGCTGTTTGACTGGTAACAGCTTTCTGGGAACTGGTTAGGTAGGGAGTACGGAAGTCTTACTAGAACCGTAATAGGTAAACCTATTTATAGTACACGTAACTTGCAGTTTATGACTCAAGGGCGTGCCCGAGGAGCGCTAACTCCCTGAGGTGGCTCGCTGAAAAGATCAGTGCGTTTACGTGCGTGTAGTGTGACTAGTTCGACTTCGGAAGGGCACGGACGACACGATATCTAGTAGATGAATTCGCGTACATCGAACAATGAGATAGCTGCATAATGAAATATATGTAAAGAAAAAATGTAGAACAGAAAGTGTTGCATAGAAGAAAGAATGAACATGCCAAAACTCAAAGTTATCTTGTCATTTTTTTTTTTTTTTTTTTACTGAAAAGAGCTTTATGTATTGTAGCAAAAATAGACAACGAATTTATTTAAAAATTAGCGAACTACTTGCAAATCAAGCAAAATTTTAGATCAGACCTGATTATTTCACGATAAAAAAACTGTGCTGAACACGGGAAAAGAGGAGGAAAAAAACATCATGTTATAAACGATGATGGTTCGATATTTTGTGTTCTGTGTATGCGTTCTATATCCCACTGCCGGCTGCCCCCACCCCGAAATGCCGTATTGTTCATTTAGCACTGAATTGTATATACGTGGTTTTAAGGTAACGTTGGTGTATATTTTGTAATAATAAATTGTAATTGGTACAACTGGAATTAGTAGCGCATCAACGTGCCCGCTTCTCATTGTGACAACATTTATGCAGATTTTTTTTTGCGTTTGTTATCTCACTAAATACGAAAAATCGTATAAATCACTCGGAATCAAACGTCTCTGAGTAATGTTCCATGGTATGACGACATCTCAATTCGATAACACTATAATTGTAAATAGTAATATTTTCATTTTTAAATGGTTTATTAATTTATTTATTAGTTCGAATGTTATTTTCATTTAGTTATTGTTATTAGATTTATGATCGTATTGTATCATTCGTTATTGGCAATAACCGATGGTAAGAGACTTCGATCAGCTCCGTTCCATCCTTATCTAAGCGCTCGTTACGATATAATCGTTTTTCGTTATTAGACGTAAAAATTATGCGTGTTTTTCTACATACAAATCGACTACGCTTAACATCGGTGTGTCCGAACGCCAGTTCAGCCGTTCTCAGACAATCAGTCAGTTCGATATTGTTATGTTATACAAGGTGAGGTAACGAACCATTTGCAAAAAAGAGCTTTGTGTGTTGTTAGGTTTGCATTATGTGTGCTTTATTCAAGTGCGAGCTTGTAACGTATGGCCTTCTAGTGAACAACTGAGTAAAGGAATTCTGCTATTTCCGGTAGTGTTAAACTCCGGTTCGTCTACAAAATTCACAAACGAAGCTCTTATTTGCATTACCTGCGTGCGGGTTCCTAGGCGTCGCTACTGTCGTTGTGGGATTGTGACGAAGGCCACCATTTTACCTGCGTATCTGTATGCTGGCCGTTCCTCTCCAAGCAACAATGTAGAACAGTTAGGCCTGACCTGGATATATCCGCTGGTGGGTTGTCCTATGTTGCGTGCGTATGACATGCGCCGCTTTACAAGGAGTATTAACTGCAGTGGGTGGTGCAACTGGAACGAAGTCCAGAGTAGCGTTACATGTATCAGATGGGAATGAGCGTCAACCTGGAACGCTGCTGACTACTGGATCATAGCCGAGATTCCTGGGGGCAGCTCACCCATTAGCGCTAAACGCCAATTTCTGTATGATATTACTATATGTAGCTCGTCTTTCTTTCCACGCGTTTGGCTGGCTGGCTGGCTATCTGAACTTCCTTTACTTCGTGCGAATCTGCGTGTTTTTTTCGAGCTGAGTAATCGCGCACTGCATAATGATGCTACCGACTATTGGCCTTGAGCTGGGCCGTGACGATTAAGTATTGTTGTACATGTTATTACCACAAATCTATTACTAACTATACCGTCATTACCATCAGCGATTCATTGCTATAGCATTTACATCTGTGTGATATATTTTAATGATAACAATAGTAATGTTCATGTTATTCACCTTTCGTGTCATCCCTTAATTATAATTAACGCCGTTTCTCTCTCTCTCTCTCTCTCTCTCTCTCTCTCTCTCTCTCTCTATTAGTTCTCACAGCTTTTCTTTTCTCTGCAGACCCATTTTCTAACGATATATTAAATAGTGCTATCATTATTAATAGTGATACTATTATTGTTATAATTATTAGTAGTTCGTATTATTCATCTAACTAATAATCAGTTAAAAACGAGGTACCACTGTGACTTCTGCATGGTCGGCCGCCGTTTTGTACGCGCCGAGCGTCTGCTATTGTTTGTTCAGCTGGAAACATGTCGGATAGCGCTCGGTGCCCCTCTGGCGGACGCGGTAGCAAGCGATTCTGCTGGGTGCGGTGAGGACGATTCCGATAAGCATTGGGAAAGCAGGCTTCCAGTATGCCCACTGGAGAATATGGAAGGGGTTCTGACAGTGGTACGAATAAGCTTGTCAAATAATAAACCGCTATCAGGACGAATTGTATCTGGTAACTGGAACGAGGCGACCAAACAAGTTAGGAACCCCATAGGAGAGTGAACTTGGCCATTTACAGATAATAGCAAAACGTTTGGGAAAAGTCGAAGCGGCTGACAATGGTTGTTTCTGACGAGTAAGTGCCAGAGTTATATGGCGGGCTCATAGCTGGCCAGCTTTGATGAGCAGTGATCCTTTGATTTTGCGAATAAAACGCTCTAATCTTTATCTTGAGTGCATCGTACAACTCTTAAGGCCTAACCGTGCGGTACGTGAGAATTACGTTTTAGGCTATAGGAAAAGTGAAGCAAATGGGAGAAAAAACAATGCGTCATAGAGACAACAGCTTACGGCAGCGATTTTAGGGATACCTGCGGCGACTCTCATAGAGAATATATATAATAATATTTATTATTATGTATATATTTATATATAAGCTTTACATACGATACGAACAGAGTTAACGAAGTTTGCTATCTGATCCAGAGATATACTTATGTCCTAGGCTTCAGATACTATAATCACCTACAACTTGCATTACTGCTGGCAGCATTTTACTTTCAATCGGCTGAGCTTTCGCACGCGATCCGGGCGGGCGAACCAAACAACAGAGTTGTAACATGTTATGGATGCGTGCCTGGTGTAGACCGCATGAGGAAGCCATGTTTGGCGAACTTGCATCGGTCGCTATGTACACAGCTCCAACCGGCCTTTTTACTTAGCGGACACTGAACTGAATCTTCATCATATTTTTCACCCTCACTTATTAGGCGACGTTTTATGCACTTCATACACTGACGTAGGATATTGCCTATTGATAGTTGCAATGGGTAAGTTAAGCACACTCGTTGATGCTTTCCCCGTGCGCCTAACAACTGGTTATCGCATGCGACTAGAGCGAGTCGATGATTTTCTTGCGTGTGCCTGTGTATTCCCGTGGTGGCAATAGCTGCCACCGCCGTACCAGAAGCCACGTTAGCTTAGGCCAAATAGGCAAGGCCTTTCCATAATCAGTATGAGTTTAAAATCGATCCATTCTCGTCTGACCCGAGTATCTTCTACCTAGTTATCACTGATGTCCACAACTAAGGTCAGTTGTGATATAACATTACGCTTTGATCACCGTGATCATATCTGTCATAATAAATAATGCTGTCTCTCTCGTATCATGATAGGCATTGTTTCGATAAGTACTATTGAGTTATCGTTTCTCGCAACTTCTTAACATTATTATCGCGCCCTAATTTCTATTTGCCTGTTTTTGAATTCACTATTGTATTTTTGTAGCTTTCTTCGTTCTTCCGTACAGGTGCTTCGTATTATCATCATTATTAGAGGGTTGTCATAGCCGTATATAGTTATCGACACTGTCGTTTGTCAACATCGACCGTGTTCTTTAGTTATCATCAGATTTTGTTAGCGTATGGTGTATGTTCATCGCGTTAATAGTTCTTCCCGTCATCTTATTCTATGATGTTCAAAACCATTCACTGAAAATGATTGTCTTGCTGTTTGTTGCAATTAGAACAACTTCAGCTAAGTTGTTTTGTACTTCATAAACACGAAGGTTACGTTGGGGAGGCGCCATGGGCGGCACAGCTTCACCTCAATGGTAATAATAGTCACTGGTAGTTATTTATAGCCTTAGTAGTATAGTACTAGTTATGGTAGTAGCGGTGCTAACTATAAGTAATAGAAAGGGTAGCTGTTTTCGCTCATAATTCCGCAAACCGCCAGGGCAATGATGCAAATAAAAACAACACGGTTCTGGGAATTTGTAGGAGATATTGTCCGAGATGCGGCACCGGTCGAAATTAGAACAGTTCTTGTTATATATATATATGTGTATATCAGACGACTTCAGGTGGAATGGGGGATATTTCTGCCCCACAATGGAATACTGGCGTCGCAGTTGGGTGCGCTATAGGTCATGTATGTATATACCAAGGTTCAGTTAGTGCATTTTTTCAAAGGTTTGCATTCACTCTATCAGTGCTCAGCAGTGTTGTCGGTGCGTCCCTTCCGTCGATTTTTCGAGCGCCAGAGGCAACTTGTATGCGCGACGTGCCGTTGGAGTCAAGGGGCATGCTGCGTACGGGTGCAATGCTGTGATGACCGTGCTGGTAGCCCTGTCAAACGACTGGGAAAACCAACAGTCGCAGAGGTTTCTGGACAGGACGTGACTACGCGAGCAGCACCCTGAAAGTCAGCAGCGGCAGCACGAGCAGGAGTCCGCCGGGTGACGTGGTACCGCGTGTGGAGGCGTTCGTGCCGTCACAGTCCAGATCGGTCTTGCTGCTATTGTCTGCAAATGAAAGACGTGCATAAAAGTTGTACAATAATACACCAAATGACAGATGTATGTTTTTGTGTGATCGCCAGAATTATTAAATCATAGGATTCTGTAAATATGAATTACTGTCGAGGTGCTATGATTAGCTGGGTTTTGTCCATCCGCTGTACATTATAAAACTGGCTAAGTATGCAATGTGGTAAACTAATGACTGTGAAAAAAAGTTGGAAAATACTCTCCCCGTCGGGGAATCGAACCCCGGTCTCCCGCGTGACAGGCGGGGATACTAACCACTATACTAACGAGGACTACGGAAAAAACGCTGGGCCAGAAAGCCCATAACCAAAACGTGTACTGGGATTCTTCGCCAAACATCTTTGTCGCTTATTACATAGTTGGGGAAGTAATACTGACACGCAACAAAAAACGTCTTTAAAAATGCGTTAGTGCTTGTTAAAGCCTAGAATATACGGGATTTTAGAAATAATTCTGCTTTACTAGAAGGCTTGTGTGAAGGGGCGAGATTACCGGTACCATCATCCAATACGTAATAGTTCATAATGGACCGCCCCGGGAAGACACTTATAGCGCCTAAGAGCAAGCCAACGTTATATGTGGTCTTCCTATTAATTTATTATATATCACAGTTTGCCGTCATCGTATGTTTTACCTGCGTAAACACAATTGCACACTTGAGGAGTAGGAAGTTCGATAATCCGATAATATACATTTCATTATACAAAAACCAATTACGAAGATATTATGTTGGATCAGTTTCAACCGTTCCCACGAACGTACTACTGGTGCGCTAATAAGCTAAAAGTTTTTATATTTATCAAATGATTCAGAACTGAAATTTCAGCAAGACGTTTATTGCAGCTTACTTTTTTCTCAAGTATAGAGGTGTTATAAATTTATTATTATTTAAATTTGTTATCTACAAATCTATCTATTATGTTGCCCAAATTTCACACTGTTAAAAGCTTTCATGCTGTGTTAATGATTCTCCTGCAAATAGATTTTAAAACCCCCACCCAACTGCTATCCTATTAGGTTCCTAGCACTTCAGAAGCACCCGCGCATTATTCCTGTCTATGTTTTTATGTGCTTTGCCATCTCATACGTATTTTCAAAAATCAAATCATATTGAAGGGAATGAATTTAAAGCTTTTTTATGCAGTGCTTTTTTCAACTAAGACGTTTTACTGCTTGAAGCAAGCTCAGGCCTAAACTAAATACAAGTGGCTCACAGACAGAGATAAAACAGAGTATAAATTTGACTGTAATACAATTCTCGAGCTTATTATTGATTTGCAACAAAGTTCGTAATGTTGTACAAACATCTTTTCTATAATAATTTTTCTATGTACACTAAATCATTTCAATTTCGTATATGACTAGTTTACGATTGGAGCTTTGCTTCGCGCACGTTCATATAAATCATCCTTTTCAACATCAACCTGTACACTGACTTACTGGAAAGTGCGATAAGGTTAGGCAGGTAATTCTTCCAGAAGGCGCAGTATTTGGCGCGATGACCGTAGCCAACCTGAGTGGAATTAACGTCAAGTATGAGGAATTCTTTCCCAAATGCCGTGTGCGCTGGCCAGTACGTTTTTTCCCAATTGCCATCTGGGTTTAAACTGGGGTTTCCCATGCGCGCGAAGTTGGCCCAGTAGCGCATGATCCGTTTACTGAACTGTTGCTCGTCCTGTCGATATGACCAGGTTTGATTTAGCGGTTCGCCAAAGATGTACGCGATCTCGTCCGCGTGAATTACTCCCATCCATTCGGGCCACTTATTCTGCAACGGTACGGACGGCAATATCGCATCATAATTCAGTTTAGAAATTTTGACCATATACACTCACGTTTACACATAAATACGTGTGTTCATACAGACATACATAGAGAAACAGACCTAGTTTTCAATCTGTGTAACTAATGAAGAAGCGTAGACCGAGATTGAAAAAAGAAGCAACGTTGGGAAGAAACTGCTTTCATCCCTAAAAGCCTCTCGAGGATATGTGGATTCGGGAGAATAAACGAGAAAAATAGTGGAGGGGGCAAATTAGCTTGAGCTGGTATGTCGCACGCAGCTCACGCGATGCTTGTTGTACGAATGAAGCTAGTGAACCGCAGCTACAGCAGCGAGATTGTCAACTGCTGGCCCGACGGCCAGCCACTCAGCCACCCGGTCAAGAAGCCCAGGTTGAACTTCTCCAGTTGCGAAATCAACGACGGCTGCCGTTGGGATAACGTCGAATGCTGTAGTTGCTGTGGGGACTGCTTTAGCCATCAGAGCTGCTACACAGAAAGGAAACAGAACTTCCGGCACCGTAGGGACCTTGGGCGAGGCTGCTGTGCGTGGACGATACTGCTGGGAGTACGGCAGGCCAAAGGCCCAGAAGAAATGGGGCCATGTGGTTAGCACTACCACATAGAAAAGAGCCGTGTGAGAATCAAAGCGAACCTTTTTCGCCGCAATACGTACACCGTCACCGGATGTCTGGTGGCTATTGTATTATGCACAATTCCAAACCCCCTTGTACATAACCTGCCAAGCTAGCTATCGTTCCCTCGACCCCTCAGCCACCACCACCTTCCTCGTTTCCTTGGCCTTCGGTACTACCCCAGAAACTGTGGCGGTGCAAAGAAAGCTTCTACATCCATTCATCGTTTCAGTACACCCAGATTTATTAGGCGCATACTAATTTTCCCTCTCCTGCTTATCTGGAATCGAGGTTTTTGCAGCAGTTCGTTGTTGAGTCATACAATCCATTAAGCTATCTTTTCTAAAAAAAATAAAAAACTTAGTTGTTGTCTATCCTTGCGAGGTATTTCTTATATTTCTTTAGAAACCTTCTCTATTATAGCTCGACCCAATTCGTCTATGCTACGTGTAATGCGTGTGTACTACCCCCCAGTAGTATAGCACGCTTGCTTGCTATACTAGTGGGAGGTAGATTTCACCAAAAAATTATGAAAATTATCAAGTTTAAGGAACACGCTTGTTGGCTGGAAATCATCTGAAGTCAATGTTGCAAGGTAATGACTTCGAAGTTCCATGGTTATCACGCAAGAATTTTAAAAGTTACATAAAACAATAATCACCCCGATCATAAGGTAACTGTTTAATACCTGTGAAGACCGATGGACGAAATAGTACATATAAACATCGAGTCCAGCTGATGAGTAGTAGTGGGCCATATCGACAACAGGACACGTAAAATGATAGTCGCCAACAATTTTATCAACGGCATCTCGGTTTTTAATCGGATCATCTGGATTGAGCCAGTCTGTGTACTCAAATATGATTGCCTCATTCACCACCTGCAAAATATGCTTGCTTTGAATGCCCGTATTGTAATAATTTTCATAGACCTATTACAATATAAGAGTAATACATTATACGTTATTATAGAGGAAAAATAAACATTGCATTCTTAAGTGCACCTATTAGAACAAGCAGGAATAAGAAACTGGTAGATGTTTGTTTCTAAATACGCTGTGTACACAATAGTATAACAAAAATAACTTAGAGACCCTACAGTCAACGACGACGACTCCTGTTGAAGTTTGTTGTTTAGTAGCAACTTTAAAAGTTAGAACTCACTTGTGAGGCAATTGGGCTTAGAGCCGTCACGGCCTCGACAAAGTCCTCTCGGGTTAGATAGACGTTTTCGTCCCGCTTAAAGAGGTGCGTTAGGTAGTAGATGATAAAGAAGGTCCCCTCATCGCGGTTTGAGCCTAGAAGGATTCGGCACTTTTTAAAATTCCCTGAGTTCATCGAGTCCTCTGGTCGCTCGGTAAGGAACGCTCCGTCTACCACTGGGATAAAAGAGAAGTCTACGACTCCCGTGGCGAAGATCTCGGATTGCACCAATAGGTCGGGATCTTGCTGTCGAAGGCACTTAACGGTGGCGTCCACATCGTCCGACGGACATTTGACCTCCTGTGCAAGCTTATAGCCATTGGTCATGGCTGTTTGGCGGTCATGGTAACCCCACGGGGCGGTAGCGCCTCCCGACTGAAGCACTGCCTGAAAGCAGCGCAAAGAAAAAACAACAAGGCCGATAAAAGAGGACCCGATTAAGGCGTAAATAAGCACTGACATAATATATATTTATGTACAGAACAGCTACACAGCTTAGGAGAAGCTTCGCACCGTACAGAAAAACAAAAAAACACAAGTCACAAAAATGTAGCAAACACAGCACAGAGTTAGAAGTAAGCTACGGGAAGCTGCATCTGCAGCTGCGTAGCAGACACATAAGATGGGCAATGCAAAGGTCGATCATGGAAGCGATGAATGCGCACCATAACGACTGCAAGACACTCTGTGCAAAAGCCACAGTTGTAGAAACAGTGAACAGCATCACTGTCATCGTGGCAGAGTGGCGCTGCTTCATTTCGAGAGCTCTTCAGGAAGGAGAAGTGCGTGCTGAGAGTTCTGTTGCTCCGGGGTTCCTTAAAGATCGGATAAGCCTACCCTTCACCAGTGCTCTAAAGAGGTGTAGCACGATTGAGCGGGAATAAAGGGGGATGTCCCGAGGAGGCAGTTCAGATTCAAAACACGGACCTTGGGCCCGTCAAAGCAACCACCCGAATGCACTATAGCATTCGCGGTGGTACACTACCGGTTACAGGACGCATCTTTTATCTAACAGCTAGTTGATACTGACTGTGAAATAAAAGGGAGTGAAACCAGCCACTGACAGGCAGGCAGCAGGATCGGTAGCTGCTTGCTTTCTCGGATCCATCGAACATAGCCCTTCTTCACAAATGATCCTTCCGATCCCTGAAGCTTCCCCAGCTCGCAAGTTCTTTTAAGGGCCGCTTCTTGTTACTACAACCCTTATATCATACTGCTAGCGTGACAGCAGGATACGCAGAGGAACAGGTTAACAAGCAAACAGGAAACATTAAGTTGTCCTTTCCTCTGCTGCTGCTTCTGCTGTTTGGCCCCCTGCTTGGTTCACCCGCGACCTTCTGTCGTTGCAATCTGCCCTTTTTTGTGAGTGTACGAGTGAATTTGCATATGAGCGAGTAACAGGTGCACGTACGATCGGATCGTGGATTGGATCGTACGACGACGATAAAGAGTAAAACAGCATTAAATGGTCCTTGGAGAGATCGCGAAGGCATCAGCAGCCACTGCCGCTGCTACTTCCACTATTACTACAACGATTACTAGAATCATTAACATCAGTTGCTGGCCCACAGAACGAAGCGAAAAGCCCAACGTATCGTAAAGGGTTTGTTCCCCTGTTGAGCTCTGGAGCGCTGCAAATATACCCTTAATATCATCTTATTGCTAGCGTCATTCGAGTCTAATCGGAAAACTCGCTACGGTCGAACCGCTTGGTGCCTTTATAGCTGTTCCGGATGACTGTCGCCTGTTGCGATTTATGTAGTTCAAACCAAATTAAATGACATCTCACTTTTTACAGGTTAAATGGATTAAGTGCATATAAAAAGACTCGATAATACTATTAAGAGTGCTGCAGTTTGGATGGACAATTTGAGATTAGAAGCTAGCATGGTATTTACCCCCTGCCATTGCATGTTGGTAGCACGATTACTTAATGCTTGAATGCACCAAGAAAAACTATTCGCCAGTTAATTTATATTAAGTTCAATCAGTGGTCAAATGTAGAGCTGTTTGCCATCTCACTCTCAGCAGATTATATCATCCTATAGAAGTGTGCGCTATAACAATAATTTATGTTTAAATCTGCGAGTGCAAGACCGCGTCGATGGGACTGTGCTCTACAGGATTCAACGGGCATCTCTACAGCTTCGAGTTTCCGACGTTGCCCCTGCGCTGTGCGGTTTGATTTCTGGATTACATATAGACAGAAATTGACCTGTTCTCGTCTAACATATAAAAATAATACCTCTGTAAAGAATTACTTACTTGCGAAAAAAGGTCACGAGACAGTGGGGATAAAAGATGGAACGCAACACTGACGGCTCCGGCACTTTCTCCAAATATCGTCACATTGTTGGGGTTGCCGCCGAATAAGTGGATGTTATCCTGCACCCAGCGTAACGCCATCACCTGGTCCATGAGGCCGGCGTTGCCTGGCGCATCTGTATGGTCAAGATAGAGGAATCCGAGCGACCCGACGCGGTAGTTGAACGACACCACGATGACATTTTCTTCACTGGCAAGTATTCGGCCATCGTAGACATCGAGCGTCGCTGTACCCGAGTAGAATCCACCACCGTATACCCAGAGCAGGACGGCAGCGTTCGTCGGTCTCGGCCGAGGCACCCACACGAGCATATTCAAACAGTCCTCACTCATGTTGGTATTGGCATTCCACATCGTTGAGCCTTCGAAGTCCTCGAAATATGTGTCCAGCACTTGTACGCACGTTGGTGGACGTTCACTGCAGTTCAACGGCTTCTCCCAAGGATCCATCGGGACAGGGTGCCGAAATCGTAGCTTGCCAATCGGCGGTTTAGCGTATGGAATGCCTAAAGTAAACATGACGAAAAGCGGCGCCAAAAAAACAAAGAGAAAACCGGCGTCGAAGACAATCTTAAAAACCGATCTGTTGTTGGATTGATAGAACCTTGCTCACGGCGTGGTAATAATGCAATGAGGAAACAGTAGAAGTCATACACGCGATTAATGGCGCGTTACTTTACTAAGCCGTTTAGTCGAAAAGAACTTGACAATACATATGTATTTCTGAATGTAAGGCAAAATACGAGACAAAAACATAGAAAGGTTCACTTAAAAAAATGTTCATATTTCTCCACGTTCACCAACTCTATGATATATTTCAGTTTATAAATAACTGAAATTATCGCATTTCTTAAAGAAAACGTTCAGCTGTTAAGACCCGAACTTTTTGTATATGATTTGATAATATGACAGAAAGAGAGATTTCCAACGCTATATATTATTCAGTTGTCAGTAAATGTAATTTTACGACGAATGAACGAAACAAAAACAACATAAGAAACGGCCGTTACTTTGCGATTGACTTAACATATAATTAAAATGCACCAAGTGTCCTTCACATTTTTGCTAACACTGCTATATGACCAGAATAATGATAATTCTCATGATTATTACTGTCATATTTTTATTAGGTTAACCTATTGATGAAACAACTCTGCCCGTTTACCTCTGAGTAGTTAAAAATACCTTTAAGATAAGATGGTACTCTACATATATGAAATTTTAGGCGGATGAATATAGATTGCATTGGCGGGGTGAGGTGAGCTCTTGTTGCTCAGTAACGGTCAAGAGCTGCTTAAATAGGTTATTCTCACCTAGGAAGGCATCGACAAGCTTTCCATTCGCAGCCTGTAGGGTCACTCCCCTAATAGGGCCCTTGGTCGTGTGTACAAAAAGTGGATCTCCGTGTGCCGGCATTCCGCCCGTCGTACGATGTCGATGATGATGCGTGAGAGAGGGCGCGGCGCGCGCGTCGGCCTGCCCGACAAGAACGCCAAAAAGCAGCGCCACTTGAAAGAACACAGCGGCTTGAAGAAGTGTTGTCACTTTGGCGTGGTGTGCCGAACGCGTTCGGTGCGAGCGACCCCAATTGATCAGCATGAGGGTCCGCAAATCTCGCAGGCCCGGTAGGCCGAACAGGCGAAATGGGCCCTTGGCTGCCGACATGTCCGACTGGCGCACGACTCTACGCAACCCAGTGATCCACCGGGCCGCAATGCCCCCGCCTTCAGCTCCGCGCTGCTGCCTCCGCATCGCCGATCATCTGAAGTAAAACGCAAAGCGAAACGAATGATAATTGCGTGTGAGGGCTAATCTAAACAAATGTCTCAGTCGAGTCCGGTTAGAGCGAGAAAGAACACCGTTATAAGCTTTCACGTAGCTATACCTAGCAATTGAAAAACGCGTACGAAAATTAAAAGAATGTCATACAGACCTGCAGAAATGATGTACATGTTCCTTCTTTTCAACTATGAAATCTATTGCTAAGACTGCGTCATACTAGCCTGGTTAAGACCAGATAGTCAGTAACAACACGTTGCAAATGCAACTTATTGTTAATGGCAAAAGTCTTAGTAATTAGGGCATGTTTGAGCATAGAAACTGCCTGATTTGTTACGGGAATTCTATATGCCTATTGCCGGCCTAGATACCAAACCTACGATTCTCCACGCGTGACCAATCTACCAACTTAGTTAAGCCTGGTCTCACACATATATATATATATATATGTAAGATCGTATATGTATATATACGATGATAGTGAAATAATAGGGATTACTACATACGGCGACTACAGATTGTATATAACGTGCGATAACATGTGGCATTTGCCTGCGTATTTTTTCTATATATAACTCGTCATAGACAGTCGCTGCTGGATTTATCAAATGTGTCGCCAATTCTATTCTAGTTTCCCCGCTTCAATCTTGAATAAACGGGAAGCTAATTTATGTTTGAGTTATTGGACACGGTTTCTTTTTCCCATTCAAGATGTCAAACCATCTCATGGTAAAGGGCTTTGCTTCATTGTCATTCAGCAAACCATTATGAGAAGAAATCCTTGGCTGCCGTTGTTTTTCGAGTTGTCATTAAGGATTCAGTAAGAATGTGAAGAAACGACCTGCGTCTGATTTAAAAAAAACATCATTGTATACTAGCTCAAACAAACGAAGAAGTTGTCTTAAATTTTACAATATATAAATATGTTTGAATATAGTACCGTCTAATACGGCTGGTTATTAGGTATTAAAAATGATCACGGGCTATCGCTGTTAACACATGAAGCACGTTACTTAACTATTGATTAGTTAATTTCTATAAAACAATTTTTCATAAATTGGCCTCATTTATTAAATTATTGGTCCTATTATATGCTCAGTATATCAAATTATCTTACGCAAGCTAATCCAATCGTTGTACTTAGGCTTACTACTTAGGCAAATATTATTAGATGGATCTTACATATTTTTTAAATCAGGAGGAAGCAATCTTTTTTAAAGACACATTTTTTTGGAAATAATCTTTACATAATGATACAGTAGTTACATATATACACTGTCACATGTTTGTCTGGCTGGTATCTACTAGAGGCGTAGCTTTGGTTTCCCAGTATGGGACGTTTCCATTGTTGGAATGAGATCGCAAAATCTTATAAATTCCTATGTACTCCAAGTGTTCGACTAGAGGGTTCATCTCAAAATAAGAAGCCATTATTATCTCCGGTCTGGTTGCTATGGAAAATTAATATATCAAATATTCATATTTATAATAAATTATCTATCGCTATTCGGAAAAATTAGATGTATAACAATCATGTTAATGTAAATCAGTTGCGGTCTTAAACAGCGCGATAATTGACAACTAAACCCAAAAATAGTTAAATCATAGGCTTGAGTTTATAAACTTCAGCATATAGTTTTGCGGGTTGATTATGTTGCAAGACTAAGAGATTAAGATTCCAAGAATAAGTATGAACACCTCGAACGCTCAACGCTTCCGAATTCAATATATTTAAAACAGCCCGATTTGAATGAATAACATCAGATGAAACAAAATAGGTAAGTTGAAACAAGTGACGAACACCGTTTTGAACTTCAAGTAGAACTTAGGCCGTAATTATATAGCCCTTATTGTCCTACAACTTGTTTGTCTACAGTTGTTTATTATCCGCGTTTTGATCCTGTCTTTCGACACCCAGACATTCAGTGTTCACATACACTCGTTGTATCTTAACATGGGTGCCAGTATTTCTCCCCTTGAGCACAGTTTCAATGGCAATGCTTCGGTCTTCGCATAACAATCTTCCCAGCGTATATAGAAAAACGGGCATATTAATAGATTTAGTCGATTTTATAGTTCTCTTTCCTTAATAGACAAATTAGTTCTTATTATTGCTATCGTTCGTTGATACACATTGTCGTCCAGTTACTGGCCAAGTGTTTGCGGCTACGACAGTGCATCACTGATCTTTTGTAGGGATGAAAAGCACGGTGAACCTTCCTAGGTCGAGAGAACTCGGATTAAGCGTTAACGGATTTACTGGGGATGGCTTGAACTTGCAAAAGCCCATTGCTATGGGGTGAGAGTGTAGCAATCGACGGATTACGTATAACTGTTATTATTTAAGCTTTATAACCCTTGAGATTAGACTTTTTTCCGTTCGTGCGTTTATCTGTCAAACGCATTTGAAGCAGACGAATTTGAACGAACCAGTTGTTCGAACTTTGTGGCCGCCCCGAGGACTTCAGAGCCTACTGACGGGAGTTCATTTTGAATGAATTCGTCAGATCACTGAAAGCTAATATAGATGAGTTTAACGCAGGCAATTAAATATAGTAAGCAGTCGTCCTTATTGAGACCCGTTCTTTCATTGGTTAACAGATAGCTCATATAGTCTACTATATGTCAACGGAGAGCCGCTACTGTTATCTCTATTGTGACTTCTCAAACCAGCTACATCCACATGTCTTGTGATAAACACGTATTTACTTCATCCAATTGGAAACAAAACAGAACCACCAGGTAATACTTAAATCCTTTGATGTCCCAACATGCCATATGAATATATACATATATAGAAATAAATAATAGAGGACCTTGATGGCGTTTGGACAGTAAAGATGGTGTTAATGCTAAAAACACTTGTATAGAATATCGACCACTGACTGGGTTGTTGGCGAAGCAGAGAAGAACAATGTGCTTTATTGACAAAGATGCGAACAAAGGACCGCATCGACTTCCAACCGGAAGGGGGCCCTCCTGGATGCTTATACGGCCATTAACAGTATGCTAATGGAGCCAGGCATTTGCCGGAGCTTGACTCTGGGAAAAATTTGCTCGTCCTAGGATTACCAAACAATTCATTAGAACTATCAACGTTTTAACTTCGCCAAGGTCATTGCCTTGTTTTGGGATGCCACTGACTAATGGGCTCTGATTTAGCTCTTTTCGATTTTTGCGAATGTAAACATGAAATCGAGCGGATATATTTTGCTTCAACTAGTATTAAGATAGAAATGTAAATATATTGTAAGCAGCTATCCTTTAATTTGCCAGTGTAGAGCTACTGGTCCATTCGTAGCACCCGTCCGATGAGGAAATTCAATTTTGTAAATAGGAATCGAAAAAGTGTACATCAAGATACATCCTGGGCAGTGTAGATGAGACCCAAATGATGTGGGCGGTTCGATAGGAGGAAGCGTACAGGATATATCAAGTCTCGCCAACGCCACGTCGTGCACATAAATAAGCGCGTTCAAATGGCAGATTAATTCCAAAGCTTTTTTCCAGGCTCAAAACGTAAGCCTATTCTTCAGGCGGTCCAGCAAACATACGCTGGACTCATATTATTAGCCAAAACGAGAGGTTTCTTTAGGTAGCGGTTTCTTTCAAACAGAGACGGTGACATCAGCTTTACAAATGAGTCAACATATCTCATGTCTAAGAAGTATATTAACGTCTTTGTGAGGAAAGGTACAATATCTAAGAGGCCGGTTATGTTTGAAAGGAGTGGCTTGACAGTTGTCTATTTAGTTGTGCCTTTTTTTGGCTGACTGAAACCACGGAACAAAAACGAAGAGCTTACATATAAAATTAGAAGAAACGAATAGAATTGTCAACACTTACATTCAACTTCTTGGTCGAAAGATGAACGTTTACTGATTAATTGAATGCAAACGCAAATGGACACTCGAATAGAGCAGAGCTATTGATTACAACCCAAACAACCCGGGTTGTTGTGGGTTTTATTAAACATACATAGAAATCTTATACATACTTATCGTAATGATTAGAATGTATACGTCAAATTAAGACAAAAAGCAATCAGATACGGCAATATCGTTTATTAAATTTGAAGAAACAGTAACGTTCCTAAACGATAAACACACAGGTTGAGAACTCATGAGTTTGCTAGATGAGGAACGCCTCTCTGCCTAAACAATTCACGTTAGAATATGTTCTTACGTTCACGGTCTCCAGCCGTCGTAGTCGTCTGCTACTCTTGTCGTTGGTGGATGACCACGCGACCAAGGGCAATTTTTTGTAACGCTCACACGAACCCAAGCGAACGTGCATGGACTGCACAAATCTACCAGTAGCTTGCCTGAACTGCCACATCATGTAGTCGATGTGGAATTAGCGCCAGCACTTCTTGCTATACTCTGTCACGCTCAGAGTAATACGTGTCACGCCAAACAGTCAAGGGATTGGGGACCAACGTTGCTGCTAATTGATACATTGGGAACTATCTTAATGCAATGGCAGTATTTGTCCGAGCGATACGATTAGCTCAAAGACACTTGGCCGTTTTGACAAAGCGTCTTCTTAACGAGATCCTTAACAGACGAAAAATAGGACACTTAGAGAGACTGCTAGACAGAGAGGTGAGAGTCGCAGTCGCCGCTATTGTGAATGGCTCTAATAGAATGGGTTGGTGATCCGTGGAATAGCGGGGCCAATAGGGAAAAGTGGCATCAAAACGATTACTTCGTGTTGTGGAAACGCGGTGCGGGCCGGTTCATCATACATGGTGACACAACAAGAATCTACAATCTCTGCGGTAACGTAGTAGCAGCAGCGGCCGTTGCGCGCAAAGTGGTAAACGGAGCGACTGCTCAGGGACGATCACTGCCCGCCTTTTTATCGCTCTTGATCGGGCGAGCATTCCTTGCGACGATGGCGCTACATATATAGCGTCGTTCAATATTTTTGTTATATATATATATATATATATATGTTGAACGCAAACATTGTAAAGCGTGGCGGAACTGCTTTTCATTAGAAATTGTTCGTAGACTGTTTCCTAGTACGCCGCAGTGGCGTAGTAAATATCGAAGCCACGATACGGTGTTGTGATGTTATTGATTGATCGTCTCCGTACGTGACATGTGCACTTGCGCGTGTATCAAAATACGACCAAACGACTAGACGTGTAGACTATATCTAAAGCAAGTCAATAATCTTCGCCAGAAAAATTGGCTGAATAATGGAGCCACTGGAATCATTTCTGCATTCATGTATGATTCCATTGAGCTCTATGTCTGCACACGGAAAAGAGGTACTCAGCGTTTATTTTTCATACGGCTTGGCCATAAAACTTTTTGCCTCCAGAGCAAACAATATGATTGACTCGTTGTGGGTGTGCACCACACACAAAGTAGCAGAATACGAAAACAAAGGGATCCCCTAATTTACACTGAATAAATTATTACTTCAACTTTCAAGGAAATGAACCAGCGTGTGGGATTCTATCGAGATGCATGCCTCGTACGTGGTGCTCGTAACCCACTTGGAAGATTTACTTTAGCAAATAACAATCAGTGGGCGCAGAACTTCCCAGGGATCATATCTTTAACCGCAATTTCTGTTACCAAAAACAACACGCGTGATGCACGACCAAAATATAAATCGAAAGGTCGATCAAGGATTTTAGCCGAACATCGTGACTAATTGACTCAAAGCCAATCTATATAATGTAGATTGACGGGACTAAAGGCAATGAACAGATCAACGTTTACCCTCTATTGGTAGATAGATGGTAGATAAGGCCTCCTCTCTCGCTTGTCGTGATTCTTTTTTCGCAGTATCCTCCCGGCCAGCTGCTCTCCATCTAGCTACTTCTCCCACGCAATCGTAGCCGCCATGTCTACCAATGAAGATTACTGTTGGCAGAGCCCACAGAACAGGGATATATCGACTAAAGAGTAAGTCTAGTACTTTCTTCATTCCTGACCATACGTCTGTCTTCACAAGCCTCTATAATACCATCTTGTCTTCCATGTCAGCCTGCTCATCCCACTGTGGAAAAGGACCACTAAGGATAACCTATGCCATAGCATGATCGGCGTGTTGCTGAATGATTAATGGGCCGAATAATCGTGTCTGCCATAATCAACTATCATAGCTGCCAGTCATGTAGCAACGGCGGAAGCACTACCAGCAGCGATACAAAGATCAGCGATAGTACTAAATTGATGTAGTAACAGAAGTGCTTGTAACAGTAAAACTAGCAACTTCGATCTAAGAACAAATGGAAGAGTGACAATAAGAAACTATTCAACTTCAATGAGAAAACTCAATTTGGAGTCCGTCTCGATAGTACCAAGACTGTCGCTGTGTCCTTTCTTCCCACTCGCGCTCGTTCTCGTATGTAAAATCATATCAGTACGGTATATACGGCACGTGTATAATAACTGGTATAATATGATTGAAATAAATTGATAATATGATAATGATGGCAGGCTCGATAATGGCTGATGAGGCCGGAGGGAACGCTTCGCCGTTAACCTACTAACGCTAGATGACTTCTGACGCGTGTAAGAGAGAGTGCTTCGTATAAGATCAGATCTATGCATGAAAAAGTTTTATACATATACATATCTTTATGAATACGTTAAGGAATTAATAAAACAACCTATCAAGCCATTGCTCATACGATTTTTAGACAACAGTTTTATCATGTATCCTGCTATACAGTGGTGGTATTGGTAAATAAATCTTGATATTAGCCAATATACCCTACGATATGCTACGCTTACAGGATCTAGATTGTACGTACTCTGCAATACTGATCGACTCGACTCGTCAAATGCGGACCAGGTATGATTGTATATCAGTTAAAAAAAGAACTTTGCCATCATCATCACCTATACGTCATTTGACTCAACGCTTCATCTTATCACACGGTACAATCGCAGACTAATCCTACTAACCATACAAGTAGGCTTCATATATTTGATCATTTTTAGGCCGAGAAGGTTACAGGTAGATATTGTATTCTGAAAAATAATAAAATCGCTTCGTTGTATGATATATAGTATTTGAGCAATTTTTTTTTCCACTAACTTTTTTTTAAGCTGGTATCGATTGAAACAGAATAAGATATAATTGACTTTTGCTGAAATATTGCTTATATATAGTGTGTCGTGATTACGTACGAAGATGAGCGTAGGGTGCTGAATGTAAGTTTTCACGGAATGGACCCTTAGGATGGCAGAAAAGTGCTTTCCTTTTGGGAGACAATATGGCCGTTTTAAATTTTGACCAATCGGGTACGAATGCCGCTTGCTGTCAAAAATGGAAAACTTTAAAGCTAATTTGTTAGCTTCTACAAAACAGCTCGGCAGACGAATTGGCCTTTTGTTCCTTGTGTGCTCTTCTAATCTTTTCACGCTAGAGTTTCCCCCAATTCCCACTCATTTTTTTGCCCGGAATTGCCAAGATGTTGTGAGCTTTTACGTGGTTTCCAGAGAACCCGAGCTCTCATGGGGCATATCAGAAGTTCTCAATTGAATTTAGATTTAAAAAAAAAATGCTTGAAGAGCCATTTCTGAATCTTCACGTCTTTCAGACAGAAACAGATAGCCGTTTCAGCTTGTTGTCTAGATGTATTCCGAATGGGTTGTCTAGATAGGCTCCAACGGTTAGTATTTTTGAGATTAGCTGTAGTTTTTCTTTTAAATTTTTAGCCGTTTGGTTCTGTCGAAATTTTTCATGCGCTATATACGCAGGGTCACTACTGAACTGTTACTTGTGTAATAAAAAAAAACAAACGATTGAGAATGATTGGTTAGTATTCTAGATTTCGAATTAAAGTTGTGATCACAGTCGACGGTAACTGAATTGACCAATCATGACAGTGAGAAACCAAAGTGTTTACATTCACACATGGAAATAATTTCGTTGAAGAACCTGTTTTTGTCTAGACACAGTGCTAGAAACAAAGCGTAACATTTTTCAGTTTAGACGCGCCGCTATGTACGTGTATACACATCTTACCAGGACATCCATATATATATCTACTACAATTACGTATGATGTCAAAGTGTGTTTCCACTCTGACTGCCTCCTCGTTATAGTTAAACGTACAAGTAAGTTACGTGGCCTATAATTCATTAAGGATTTATAATGTGCACTTGAAAGTGAAGGACACCATGTGGCTCTACAGTCATTTTCCGTAAACCACGAAAACTTCTCGCTCAACACTAGAGGTATGTGACATCGGGCTTTCTCAGTCGCAGCGTACCGATAGTAACAGAGTATTATAGCTGCACTAAACTTTTTCGTGACCTATTTTGTCAGCTAAAGCTAATCAGGGTCAACGTCTGGCTTTTTATCTAGTGCCATCATCGGTGGATATCTCGTTTCTTTTCATAGAAATCTAGATGGTTCAGAGAAACTGCAAGCAGATATTGTTAGGGCAGCAACTATCGGCCGGACGTTCAGGCTGCCATATGCCAAACATACAGCTTCCTGAGGCGCTATCTCTTTAGCTCTGTTTTACAATGGCTGTCTCCCAGCTACTTACATATATGCGCTGATCCTCTATATATGCAGAGCACTAGATGGGCCCACTGAACACGAACCCGTTCGCTGGCGCCTCAATGAAGAGATGTGATCCTCATTTTGCGGGCAACAGCTCACGCTGATACAGCGGACCCTGCCCGCTATAGCCCAATGGGATGGTCTGGATTCTGGGGGGGCACACAGCGAAAGAGTCGTTGGAAGGAACAAAGTGTGGAGTGTCGGTAGCATAGAAAATGGTTGATGTTAGGGTAGTGTCTAGCTAGGGAGGAAGCGACAAGGGTGGACTGAGGGGTAGACGCTGAGGTATGCCGCGGTAGCAACCTCGAAAGAAACCCCTGGATAGGTTATTTGTAGGGCGAAAAATGAAAACAGGTGGACAGGGGAGTGATGGTCGAGAGGTTGTAAACTTCACTTACAAACCAAAGCCCTTGCAAGCACGGGTTAGACAAGCAGCCGCCAACCAAGCTGCCGCCATCACCACTGATCTTAAGGTTTCAGAAAGCGAGCACAAACGAGAGGCTTCGTTAGCAATAGTGAGGTAATCCTTTGACCCTGCTGCCAGCGCCAGCAGTGTCCGACCGCCATGGATTTCACCGGAAGAGCCTTACGTGTTTCCGAAGCACGAACCCTTCCTACAAGACCTTCATAGTTAAAGGGGTATATGGCAAAGCGGCAACTTGTAAAAGAAATAATAAGATGGGACGGGAAAGAGCGTATGAGGGGGCTCTGTTGCCACTTGAGGAGTGTATGTTTGTATATATGCGGAGGCAGTCGTATGCGAGTGACGGTGGCGTTTAGGCTACTCATCGGTCTGTCGTTCCGTTTTTACAGCGGCCACTTTTAATAGAGCTACCATCATCCCTTCCTCCGGAGCCGTCTATGCTGGTCGGCCTTTTTCTCTTTCCCATTTGGCAATAAATAGATGGAAAATAGGTAGGAACATTACGTCACTACCCTGCCAGTAGTCGCACCTGGGCTTAGCAAGAAAGCCGACAGCTATCCAGGCACGTTCCCAAGCCCCTTACGTATCACCTAACAGTCCAGGAGTAGGCTACACGACACCGACAGCTGCTTCTGTCACTAGAACTACCACTATTGGTATTGCCGTTAAATAAATATTTCGAGTTCTAAGTCCCGCTTCAGTCAGCTAACTCGTTTTAGTGTAAACAATGTGATTTCGAATTTAGAATACCCCACATGTCCTTGTGATAAGTAAAGAAACGCTAGGTTAGCATTGCAATATTATGGAAATAATACCATTAGCAGTACTACAGCTGCTTCTTCCTTAGAAAAGAGCTAACGAGATAACTCATATCGGACAGTTGTTCCTGGTTCGCTGAAAACGAGTTACTACATGTACCATACGCGTCAAAATCATACGGAGGCAGTGGTACTATCCCATAGCAAGTGAGGCTGGTACCCTAGATACGGATAGATTTAGCACGATCCTGACGTCGATACCCGAATTACACCAATGATTTTCTCGAAAATCGTCACCCTAACATTTCACATTTATTATGTAATTTCAATGTCTAAAACATCATAAAGCAGGCTTTATGATTTCTTACACAAACTGCATGACTCAGGTGAATGTGTTGAATGAAGGTGTTGTTACTGGAGATGCAATACGTTATCGTGGACTGACTGTTGTAAGCTAGTTTTCCATTAAGGGAAAATCGGCTAGATTAGCCTTCTATTGACTGCTTTTGAAGAAAGTTGACTTCTAGGCAGAGCGTTTGTCTTATAGTACAGATGGACCTGCTAGAAGATAAAAAGCAGCGTAATCTACAGCATCATTTATCTTCGTTTTTATTCGTCACTCATTAATATAATGCTTTTCGTATAACAAAATAATCAAAATAGGCGATACGGGTAGTTAAGATTGAGGTTACTCAACTGCTACTTATGCTGACTTTATAGGTCTCCGAGGAGACGCTACTGCGGGGTGTACGAATCTCAAACGGAACCATTGTGTATTTTCGTGGCTCTATCTGATATAGCTTTTTCTTCCTATAAGCCAACTGATACGCTGTCAGCTGCATGCAGATAAGCTTGAATCTTACTACAATATTCGCGCATAACCGTTTTTCTGTAAAAAAGAAGACCTTAAAGAGAAAAGTGGAAGCAGACCAGTGTAGTGGCAACTTGCGGAAGCCCCCATTGAAAGTATCAGTCATTATGGCTCGAAGACCGCTAAAGATGGTGGCCAAGCCGGGTCGTAGATGCGCAGAAAACGTTTCCATTGAACTAGCGTTCAAGCCTGAAAAGCTGCTAATCTGAGTGAGTGAGTTTTGTGAGCTCTTTCGCTGGCTACTGCTTGGTAAACTGTGCAGAGCAGTTGGAGCCAAGCAATGCATATGACCGAAAAGTTATCCGAAGTAAAGTTGGCTACCGAAAAGCATTGCGTTTAAAAAACGGACAGCCCCAGTCTACCCCTAAAAGGTGGTTTTTGTTTATTGTTCAATGAATGATAGACGAATCCTACATGTACCTAATGCTTCCAAAGCCTTTCGGTCATATAGGCAGGGTGTTCCATAAATTTCCTATTCAATTTCGTAGGCTGCTTTTTCTTCATTTGATCTTTGCTTTTAATATAACAATTTTTGTAAGGAACTTTTTACTAAGTTCGCCTGCAACTACATGGGAAAATTGTTCTCATACCTAACGCATCGCTGGATGTAGTTTGAGTAAAACGAACTTAGCGTATGACGTGAATTCGCTACAACGAGATGCGCAGCAGGCCAAGCTGTACGGAATGCACGAAGTTCCGCTAGTATTACAGAACTTCGGCAGCGAAAGTTTGGTCTTCGGAGAAACGCGTGGCGTGATAAATCAATGGCTTGAATGAAAGCAGGCCCTGCCCAGAAAAGCATGCTTCCCAAGCCTACTCGTAGACCTATAGTATTTACAAGAGGTGGGTCAAACGACGAATTGGGTACAAAATTGGGGTGAGATACTCACGACTTGTACAAATATCTCCGAGACCAGTAGAAATATCTACTTCCATTAAATATCAGATTCGCTGGCAGTTTTGTTGGCAGGGCCCGCATAAAATCTCTTCATTATGTATCCGCAGCTGCCGTGAAGTGTACGAGAACGCTATGGTCGTTGGAGGTTTGATACCATTAAAGCCACTCAGCTAATGCATCTTTGATAAAGTATTCTCTAAACCGATACAAATGCTTGACCTATTTTGTAGCATATTAATTTGTTTCCTACACCTTCGTTCGTTCAGAATCCGCCGTTATGAAGACACCGTCAGCTGCTACGCGCATGCTTCCGAGGATCTCGCCGAGCAAATTTTTTCTCTACGGATGGGGCCGCATCAGCGTGTAGCAACCGGCTTTGGCTAATGCAACATAGATGTCAACTGTGTGCTTACCCATTTATTTTTACACTATAGTTATTACTCCGGCTTATATTGAATACTTGTTATTACATACTTATATAATTATATAGATTTTCTTAAGCTGTCTTAATAATATACCAACCAGCAGCTTCTATTATATGTCCTAGACTTGTCCATTATATGCAATTACTATTGCATACGAGATAAAAACTCATAAGCGGTGTTCTTATTGTTATGCGTTGTTACATGTAGTGAAGTTTCATAACTTTCATATTTAATAGCAAGACATGAAAGAAAAGATTTCATTATAATTAAAAAAAATTATATATTTATTATGCTTCCTAGTTGCGAAAATAACATAAATTGATTTCTATGATGTCTGAATTCTAAACGGGTAATAGTTTATATGTAAATATGTGTCACTTTTTGTCGTTTTGTTGGTTTGGACATGTCTTTCACATCGCGTATGTTGACGAGAAGCCTGATCAAAACGACAGCTCTAGAAATATTTCATCGGCGAAAGCTATGGATAATGTGAAAAAAGCACCGGAGTAACTTCAGTAGAGTAACTGGCCGCGAATTGCAAAGTAATAATTCAAAGGGAATTGATCGATTATGTATGTACATAGCGTAGCAGAGTCGTTTAATAAACGAAGATAGTAAAGAAAATACCGAAACTATAATACGTAATCGCACCACCGAAACTAGGTGACTGTATAACAATAGCTAACTAATGGCTAGAACAATGCACTGGCTTATCTGAGACAGGATAAGAGAAGAACTATCGCGCGGAAGTTATCTAAACTTCTCATTACGAATATCCCTGCCAAAGGCCTAATGTCTGTAGAGCGGACCATTTTCAGACTGCTGCTAGAGAACAAGCGCCATAGACGTGGGAGAAATCTAGAAGGCTGAAAGACCAGCTGCAACAAACTTGAACATAAGTTCACAATGCGCAAGTTTAAATTCATTTTAGGACGCCTTGGGAAATGCTAACCTCTAGAAAAACTTTACTCGGTAGAGTCCGGTGCATACATGCAGCGAGCACAACAAAAGGATGAATATGTACGTATGCCTAGGTGTAGTACCTACTTTGCAAATTTTTTAACATCTTAATTCACAGAACCCACTGTAGCCTGTATCTGATCTCTTACGGTAATTATTTCGCACAGCTATTGCTATTAATCTCTGTTCGGCGTAGTTCATCAACATCCCTCTCTGCAGAGATATATAATATTATTTGAGTTTCTGTGTGCGTTCCTGCAAGCGCGCGCGTGTAAGTATGTACGTGGACTTTAAAATAACACGTAGTCCTACATATCTGATAATTAATTTTTGCTTCCTTTGCCACCGCCGCTGCTACTGGAGCCAACAGGAATTCCTCGTTCTGGAAATATTCTTCAGAACTGGGTGGAACCGAGTGGAAGGACGAGAGGGAGCCACTCGAGGAACCATAGCTGATTTGAGGCTTATTTAAGTTTCCTCGTGTGGTATGACTGCCGCACAGTCGGGACCGCATCCAGCGAAGGATACGCGTCTCGTCCGTCCTGGCATGAGCTTGCTGAATGTCTACTGGCTGAGCCGTGCTCACCGCTGAATGCTGGCGGCATCGCTATGGGGCAGTTGGAAGCACCCAGCTAAACAACGATACTTCATGCGCTTCTATTTCCCGATCTTGAGCACGTGCTGTTATTAGCGAATGAAACAGATTCGCAGCATGTTGCCGAGCCTTTTCGGTACTATTACTTCTGTTTAGTTTGCTTTCTTTGTTCGCGCTCATGTATTTCACTGATCGTTTACACGGTCTTGTTTAATCTGGGACTTACTCTGTGATATTTGAAAGCAATATTTATACTTGAATAATCAGACCACCGCTTTGGCAGTACGAGGTTTAATGACATATAGAACCGCATGGAACACAGATAATTGTCATTTATACACACAGATATAGTAAAAATGAAGTATATGATTCGTTCGCGTTACAATGTTCCCCATTGTAAAACCTTTTTTATACGAGGAGTCAAGATTACTTCATATGGAAATCATTAATAAGCAGTGTCATGATATTAATCAGGAAGCGTCGATGTCAATGGGTCAATTACTTGTTTGTGTTTAACTTTTTTATATATA
>NW_019211454.1:58102461-58324391 GCF_002443255.2 Varroa destructor | reverse complement strand
TATATATAAAACGATAAGTTATAATAAGTCAGTAGCTTATAATTTATGATCTTAATAATATCTAGTATTTCAGAATCTCTAATAAATTCCAAAAACATCTAAATTTAATAACAACATTAATAATTAGTAGCTTTTATCTTGGATTTTATTAGATGAAGGATAGTTAGATGAAGTTCTATACGTAAAATGTAGTTTATCAGATACAAATCTCTATCTCCTTACATTAGAGTACACGGTTTTCGATCTTTCTTTCAGCTACCGCAACGCTGTTCAAAATATCTCGCCTTCGACACGACAAGGCGTTCGCCGAACAAATTTGATTAATCGTGTTTTCTAGACAAACATAATCAAAGTAACGTCGGAGCCAGATCAGTAGTTAAGTAGACGTTATTACCTGTTTTTTAATAAAAATTATTTTTTAGATCACTTCGCATTGAAAATGTCGATGTTTTAACGTCGCTACAAATGAGTGCAAGCATCGAAGTGTCAAATAAG
The DNA here is from genome assembly GCF_002443255.2 of Varroa destructor. NCBI lineage: Eukaryota > Metazoa > Arthropoda > Arachnida > Mesostigmata > Varroidae > Varroa > Varroa destructor. Next base: position 58,323,896 of record NW_019211454.1, on the reverse strand, counting down.
CAGATGAGCAACCACCTTTCCTAAAGCGTCTCCGTATTAGCTTAGCGGGTGACGTATTTGTGTGCTTATCTTGAGGAAACATTGTGGTGAAGGTTCGAATCCGGGCATAGACAGATTTTATTTCGTGGTCAGAGCCAGGCGTATGATGAAATGCCTACGGCAGAAATAGTAAATGTCAATATTTGATTCGTGATAGGCGAAAACCCAGATACATGTGACAGTCGAGCAATATCTCGAGTTTTATCTCAAGGGACACGCAAAGGCCCATAATATTTCACAAACCGCAAGGTTGTCTCGTACGATTACAGAATATACTACGCGATACCCGTTTGTACTCCAATGGTAATTTCTTCATATATACGAATACATTCATCACGTTTCTATAAGTACGTAAGTAGTAAAAATGTCTCAGCACACTTCTGCATACACACTCATTCATCACTTATTGATTAATACCAAGGCGACAAAGTTAGATTTTGACGGGCCCTTAAGCATAGAAATTGGCCAAAAAGCGTAGTAATGAACAGGTTAGGCCACTGACGCTATAAGCTGCGGTATTACTATTGTTACCACGAAGTGGTGTGACAACATTTGAAAAGCCTAACACCATCAAGAAGGCCCTCGTCGTATCATTCCCAGGAAAGTTTTTACAGGCCACAAGCACCGCAAAAAAAGACTTTAGCGGAGTTTGCGTGAATACACATCTATTTTTTTTTTACATACAGCTATAGAGATTCTCGTTCTATCGTTTTCAGCTGTAAATATATTGGTTTTATGGAGTACTACCGTTATGTTCTAGGAGCACGGATTGTGTTTTAGACCGATCATGGCTCCAATTCTCAGCTAGTAACCACACCACTTACATACTGACTTGTTATAAACCAAACAATTCCTAGCTAGTCTTGTAAAGTGCCTGTTTATCATTGGGGCATAAAGCACGATATTTTTAATATTTCTGCCCAATTCGCTCGCAATTCTCGGCTTGCCAATATTGTAATAAGCCTTATTTGATCTCTTAACGAACTCTACTTGATGGCAGTAAAGCTCCGTAAAACGAATCCACTTTTCTCCCTTCAAGCCGACGTCTTTACGCTACAAATATTTCCAAAGTTTGTCGACCTTGGTTTGTTTATCAAATGACATCTTCAACGACGGGAAATGATATTTTTTATGGCTAATTAAAGACGGGAAGATTAAAATGATCCTGGAGTTTACAAGATTACGCAGTGAGGAAAAACGATAACAACTTCAAGTTTTCCCTCAAACGTCAAAGAAAAAATATGACTCCAAGGGAACTTGCAAAACCGCATAATAGAAATATATATATGTATACACATATATACAAGTCAGATATGATTAGCACGCTATATTGGTCTATATCGCTGTCATCATCTATCCGAAAGTGTAAAAGCAAAGTTCACTGATGAATGTCCAATTCTGTACGCCCAAAGTCTATAGCGATGTAACCATTGTGTATTAGTTGTAACAAGCTAAACATGTATAAGAATGTGTGAACATGTTTAAGTATGTGTATAGAATTTATATGTGTATCCGTCATCTAGCTATCTGGCAGCCAATAGCATCATTAGCAATTACGAGCGAGCCTCTGCCAGCGTCAAAGATAACAGACACCAAACTGATGACACCAAACTTAGGCCCACATGCAGACAAACAGATACGAAGAGAATATTGCCAAACAAAGCTAACTAGTTTCTAGTAGTAGTGTGCCTATCTACCTGCCTATTTATCCGCTCATTGACCAAAGGTTGCCGCCGATAAACATTCGCTCTACGCGGCTTGTTCAAGCGCTGGCTATTATTACTGGCAATTATAGCCCTCCAAGGCCCCAGACACTATTGACGTACCACCACTAACGCTGCCACTACCAGCCCTTGCTCGAACCACAGAACGGATGGCCCTCTTCCGGGTTTGTTTCCCCCAAGCAATATTTCGTATAGGCTGTCCTTAGCTCGTGACAGTTAGCAAGGTTGCGAGAGGCCGAGGACAACGATCAGGCCAACTAAGCATTAGACGTAAGCCCTAGGTAAGTATCATGCAGTTTGCAATGGTACTAGTGGTGAAGTCTTCATTGGTCGGCCGCCTCATCTACTTCCTATTCAGTTTCGCTTTTTCCCATTTGCTTTCCTCGTGACTAGAATAATTGGACATGGAGCTCACTTGTGGCGGCGACGGCGGCGGCTCAGTAACTCTAGCCAGGACAGAAAGGCTTTGCCTCATAGGCTGTTCGTGGGCTTCTTTAGTGATTCCAGTTCATGATGAGGGCGTTTAAGACCTCTAATCAAAAAGAATAGAATGTCCAGTTTCGGATATGATACTTTAAGACACATCAGTGTCTTAAAGGTAAGATGGCATATGTAGGTATTAGATAGGCACTGAACTACAGGTGAGCAGTTGGCAGGATTATGTGTAGGCAGCCTTGCCACCGAATTAGATAGCTCACGGCGAACCACGCATGATTGTGCTGGTCACTGAAAGGAGGCGGAAGTTAATGACGAATCGCTTTGTCCGTCGAAGACCGTCTCAGTCGGAGGCTTGCTGCATATTGTTACGCACGAACATGGATAGGACCAACTATCGTCGACGTTATCACTGTTACGCCCAGAATATATAAAAACAAAATTGCAAGCGCCCTGTCTAACCAGGAACTTCCACAATGTGTTTCTGTTTGTGACCTGCGGAAACGACAGCAGCGGTAGCAATAACGACGACCACCCCTTCCCTGTGATATGGGCGCTAAGCATGGCATTTCGTACTGCGGCGTAAAGCGTTGCTGCTACTGCGGTTACCGTCGCTACTTTTCTGCTCACGAAAAGAGTACGTACTATTGTGGCCTATGCGTTCGTTGACCGGAATCGGATCAGTCTAGTGGTGATCACGAATGACGAAGGAGTCGGATCGTTGTATCAGCGAAGTCGTAGATGGCACGTCGAGTTGTTTAGAAACTCACTGAACTTCTGCTACATAAAAACCGGTTCTAAGGAATGAAAGATTTCAACTTCAAAGTGAGTTAGATGCTTAGTTTTTTTACAGAACGCTGCGTCATATAAGACACACAGAGAAATTGGAGCTATTCATTAATTACAATATTAGAATTAGTGAGTGTGGGGAACGCAACATTGTCGGTAATGGTAAACAATACAATGTCATGTAGTGATGCTTTTTAGCAATACGAAAATGTAAGAAACGGCTGTCAGTCATTATCGCTGCAGCTGTCGAGTATTCTATTTATGTGGTTTGAGATCTATTAAAATAGGTTTACTGCCCCGATACGTGCCCCGTCTTATATATGTATAGATATATGTAGCTATTCAGTATTTGGCTTATTCTAAGCAGAACTCGGGATCTAAGTCGATACGTCAGATTAGACAGCTCCAGTCCTCGTGTCCCGCTAAGACCTGAACTGATTTGAATCCGCAACTAATACGATGTATGATTAACGTGCGATATATGTATAACTAGTCGGCAGAGAATGGGTAATGCTTTAACATAGGTGCAGTTAGTATGTTCGGTCCGATGACATCTTTAATCATTTCAATTTCTCGAAAAAAAAAAAACAAAAAAGGCAATGTTATTGAATAATTAAAAAGTAGTACTATTTCTATAGAGTGTGATGTTAGTATGATACTTTAGGTTAATCCCGATCGCAGTGTCTGACCAAATATCTCGGATATAAATACTCCAATATATTGCCAAACCCTGTGTATCTTTTATTTATATATATAATGAGATAAATTAGTAATTTGTAAATCCTTACGTTTCATCATTAACTTTCTCCAACGGCTACTATCTTGAGCAGCTTTTCTAAGCGCGTCAATTTTTCGCAAGTGATACTAGCAGTGAAGTGTACAAAAAAGATCTCAGAAGAATTTGTTTCTTATCTCAGCTATTAAGCAATACGATTTGGGACACTCGGGTCACAACTTTTATAACGTATAGTATATCTGTACAACTATCCTTGCGGTATTCCAGTTTTCGAAAAGGATGTGTCAATGGCGAACAACATGTTTCGAGACGCTATTCAAAGCTTCACAAAAAATACTTTGTTCTTGATGAGCAGTAATTTCAGACCCAACAGAGCCCTCGGGGGGTGTATGCTTCCACGTACTACTCTGTTTCGATAAATGGCTTTATGTTCCACTAAGAGGGTCTGCGCAATATCCGTGTTGCGTAGTCAATGTGAGTACTCAGGACGCATACGCTTTATTTTTTTTCCTATTTGTTGCATTTATCAAGCGTCCAGCTACTGCTAAAGATCAGCATGTTGCTTGGTGTATCTGGAACACGATTGTCTATTGGTTTCAACTCTGCATCGCCGATGTCCTAACATGATTTTGCAACTACTAGAAAGACACGTACAAACAGGCTTGTGTTACACCATCCGATGCGGAGATAAGCCACTGTTCGGTGGGTAACTGCTAAAACGTTACATAGATCGCATCCGAGTGTTGGGATGGCAACCTACTGGCGGAGACTGTGAATGGGAGCCAGTAGTGGGGCCTAACGTGTGATGTTAAGCAAATATAAAAGGACCATTCTGTCGGTCCTTCCTGATGCGTTCGTCTATCGAGAGTTTCCTCGAAACGCATAGATGCCATAGAGAGTAGAGAATTTTACATTCACCCTCTCCATACGTTGCCCGCAAAAAAGGAAATGCTACTTTCCCTATCTATTCCCCTTGCACATGATTCTCAAAAACCATTTCCACAAGCAACATACACACACGCGTGTTGTATTTCCGCATCAGTGAAGACCGTTGCAGCGTCACTAACCACCACAGCTTTATTACCAACGAGAATTCGTTTTAATGCTGTTTCTGCGTCTAGACAGAGCTTAGACTCATTGTTCTCATTGTTTCGTCGTTTTTATTATTTCCTCGACAAGATGGCCGAGCAGCCATATGGGTTAGAGCGTGATTGGTTTAGTTATGCCATAAGGAAGTAATGTTAACCGAACGGTGGTTGGATGACCGCGCACAAAGGCATACGACATAAACAATCTTCTACGAACTCCCTTGTAGTCGCTTAGTGTCTGCGACCACAGTGGCACACTCACTACAGCTACAAACAGATGCAGTCCACTTGTCCAGTAGCATTTGTACATACCACCGCTGCCGCCATCACCACTATCTCTGGCTCCGATGGTGGCGGGAGCAGCGGCGACCACAGTCCTAGTTGGCGTTATTGTTATTACCGTCGAGCCAAGTTTTCCTCGCAACTTCTCGAGTCCCTCGCCAGAAGCCAGCCGCCGTGCCATTGTCAGATCCTTGATGGCGTCACTGCAGTCGTCGCCCTTGTCGAAGAAAGCGGTCTTGCCTGCCTGCCTGCCTAACCTGTTCCTACAAATTCTGCTCTGCCTCGTTTCTCGGTAGGAGACGTGCTCATCTGCCGGTCCCTTTGTATGCGTACGTGGCGCGCTTTCAAAGAGCCTCCATCCGTTACTTTCTTCAGCTTCTTTTCTCGCTCTTGGGACGGTGGGATCACACTCGGATCTTGTTCTTTTCCTGCGATGAGAAATGTGGGGCATTAACGCTCGTACTGTGGGGGTGCGTGAATCTGCTTGTTTTTTAGGGGGCTGTAACAAGGAGATGGCTGGAAAAGAATAGGAAAAGCGGCAGCACTGTAGTAAAGCAGTTGTTGGGTTTGGTGGCGCGGCAGACGCCGCTTGCGCAGCAGTAGCCGCAGACATCGGCGGTTTATCATGTGCTCGTCACAACAACTATTCCCGGAGCAGTCATCGCTGTTGAAACTGCTTATTAATTTAGGCAATAGGGATAGATAATAAGGCAAGGAAGTTCAGTCCTGGAATGGGAAAAGCTCACAAAAGAAGAGTGTACAGAACGAGCGAAAAAAAATTAGAGGACCAAAGGCAACTGTAAGGTACCATCGGTTGGGTTTGGTCGCTTGCTCGCTTAGCCAGTGACACATAGCAACAGACACAGTAGGTCGTCGTGGTGATGCAACGAGCGAAAATAATGGAACCTGTGCGCCCGTAGCCCGTTTGCTGTCGCTCTATGCTTTGTTTATGACTGTGTTCGTTCTGCATTGCGGTAGCTGCCGGTGCTTGTTCTGGTACGGGAGCGAGCAAGAGGCACATCTACATGTGCCTCTTTCTCGCTCCCGTTCTCAAAGTCGGACGTGGAGTTTATTTTCTGTCTCTCTGTTAGTATTTTAGCGTGTCCGGATAATTTGTCTGGGAGCGTGTATGCGTGTAAGTTCAGACAAGCGAGCCTGTCAGCGCCTGCCACACACCATTAGCAGCAGGCTGTAATATGAACGGGTGGTGAGTATTTCGGCCGAATGCCTTGCCTAGTCGCCAATCCAGTCGGTTACCAACGCAGCTTACGACGGTGATAATTACAATGACAGGACCAACTACAGCTGTCGCTATATAGTGCAATAACAACAACGATGAAGTATGACTGCAGTGAAACTGTTTGGAAGGCAACGGAGTGAGCTGTTGGCTTTAGTTGAATCGGCTCGAGCGTGCGTGAAAGCGACAGGCAGCTTCCTTCGGACATTTTTCTGGTCGCTACGCGGAGTTCTAGGAGATGGTCATGCCCACGGTCCATAGAATGCCCTACTTTCATCCATCGGGAGTTTCTGCCATTGGCCTGACCGGTCTGTTACTAAGGATTTTCAGGATTCAGTGCCCGAGGGGGCGAAAATCCACCAGGGATAAGAAGTGATACTGATTGGTGATATCGTTTCATTCCCTGTGACAACCCCCTGCAGCTAACCTCGACGACAACTATGGAAAAGGTGGCGGCCTATAATTCAGAGACGCAACAGCAAACATGGTCTGCCATTTTGTATAGTGCAGGTGGAGAGAAGCAAAGTACAGGGGGGCGATGACGTACGAAAGCTGTTTTGGCAGACGGGAAGGTAAACAGATGGCGAAAACGTGGCGCTGTTCAGAGACCCTGCTAATAACATAACACTAGCATACATGTATCTTGTGATAGGTACTTATATGTATTAATAGTTAATTTTCACTTTTTTTTTCAACTGAGAGGAAAAAGGCTTATAGTTGTACCAGCGTGCGGTAATACATTTTTGCGAAACATGTGCTAAAGATGTGTTGTAACGGGTTTCTTCGAGCATACCAGAAAAATATTGTTTGTTTCTCTGTTGTATAAAATATGTGTAGCTACTATCGGCTATTATGATACTATTCATTTTGAAGATTTTGTATCTTTATTTCCTAAACATATATATCTCGATATAAAATATAATAATGGGCACGATGTTTAACTCCTAAATTATTATATATTGTAGAACGGTATTTAATGAAATGTTTGAAAGGTTTTATCTAAAGCATGTTTATGATTAAGCTATGATCGTTTTGAGGTCTAAACTGAAGAAAATACCTTTTATATATAATAATAAAATAATATTAGTAAACTAAGTACGTGCCTTTTTTATCAACAATTTTCTGCCACTTTTTCAGTAACACCATAATTTCATCAATCAATCAAGGGTTCTGCAGAGACCGAACCAGATGATAATTTGACAATTCAAGACCTTAACCACAGGGCCAACGCATGAAAATTTTCCAGGAAAATTCTTATGGTTTTTGTAGGATATCTAATGGTATGTGGAATTGTTGTGGACCCCTTTTCCGTTCCTTACTTCCGGTCAACTTTTTTTTTGTTATTATTTTTGTTGTTGACAGCAGATTTCAGAATCGTTCGTTTTACCAGGTAGCACCTTATAATGCAAGATGTTATAATGAAAACATGTCGCATCAACTCGTTTAGCGTCAATCTAGGTTTCATTATAGATAATGAAACACTTACTTTTTGTATTTGTTATTATGTGATCGATATTTTATCAGCCATGATCAACCGCCTTAGAGACGAGGAGTTTTTCGGAACGGAAGCGATAGAACTATTTTTGGGCAATTCCTTCAATAACCCATCCTGACGATAGTTCTTTTATTGATTTTGGCAGCATTATCGTGGCGAAGTAGTGAAATATAACAATTTTTGCAGAAATTTCACTTATTCCAAGGTACATTATTCGAACATTTCAACATCTAATACTACCAGGTCCCCGCTATCCCGGATAAAATCGGTACCGATTTGACCTAACCTATAGTACCCTTGAAATCTGTGACTTGAAAGCCATCGAGCTAGAGACACGGTTAACACGTTTCCGACAAGCCGGTTCATTATGCGCGTTCTAAAGATCTTCAATATTGTACACTCGGAATTCGGTTTTTACGGTATATGCCCGTGCGCACCTTCCTATTCAGAACTGAGTGAGCTCTACGCTCGATCAGCAAAAAAGCAAACACTTTTTGCCACTAAAAGAAAAACAATGTATTCGACAGAGCTATTCTGAAATATCTTTTGTTTAGCCATTTAGCTAGAAAAACGGTCAGACTTTTTCGACAACCCAATATATTATCAATAATGAATATCATTATTCAATAGTGATAATAACTGTTCTTTTTCACAAGACCCAGAATCTATGCGAGTGCAGATGGTATATGCCAACCAGGTCAACCAGCTATAATAACCAGCCTGTAGTGACGTGCACGGCCGCTTACGGAATCATCGATTGTGATGTTCGTGCTCAACTCAGCCTTTCATTATATGACGAGTACCCACTACGCTTGCTTACAAAATCTCTATCAGCTTATTGGTCATGTACTTATTGTTTCATAAGAACTATGGTCGTAGACGAATGTACGGGACCAGACTCTAGCGGTGTCGATAGCTCATTGATGCGATTGCCAATTATAATTGAAGAATCTACTAAATTGTGGTTAGCCACCCGACTAGCTCGCAAAGATGGCCTTGTTTGAAGTGTGCTATGTGCACAGTTTATTGAAATCGGGCTGGAAACGTCGATAGAGGCTACTATGAAATATGCAGAAGGTCACCGGGGAAACACCATACAGAGGAATACTAATAGCAGGAGCCGAAAAGGATCAATGACCAGTATGCCCCCACCCGTAAGCGTCAGTGAGGTTGCCCTAGTTACAGGATAGCTGGCCTTGTGCACCCACTAGCTCTCTTTTTTACCTCTACTTATAAACATATGGCAGAAGTATTTTTGAGAGACAGGCCCTATCACATCGAAAACGGTTGGTTTTTAAAAGGCTCAGAGCTAGACCATTGTTATATGATGTCAATAACGAGTACCACCGCGTTGTGTATAAGCATCTAGCAGCTTGATGAGTTAGTAAAAGAACGGCCCAAATGAAGGGGCAAGGCAAGACGCAGATGGTCGTTAGCCATTCTGTTCCAACATATGACAATTGTAGCAGCAGCAGTGGCATCAGGAAAGCATCAAATGCTTGTCAGATCAATTGCACCCAAATATCATTAGCTACATTATTGTAGGCCATAGTTAGCAGCACCAAGTGTATCACTATCGCTCATTTCAGCCCATACACACACACACACACACATGTACATGTGTATATATATACGCCATCAATTGATTTGAGTGGTTCGATTCGATGTTAGTCGATCAACGTACGTATATTAATGTTCCTACAACACCAGATGATTTCTAAGCTGTTTCTCTCAAATGGCACGAAGCGATAATGGTACTATGAAAAAAGGAGCGGCGTTGCTGTACCCGGACACTCACTACGGCCGCTCTTCTATTCGTCGGAACATTACTCATTCGGAACGGTGGGGTCAGCGCTTTGCTGTTGTCGATCAGTGCTATATAAGCCTTTGCCAAAGCTTCATCTTAAATAGTAGCGGCCAGACCCTGCAGACAAGCGCGTTCCACAGGGAAACTGAATTTGACATTAACAGTAGCAGCTCGTTTACCTGGCTGGTTTATGCCCGATTGACTACTTTAGTGAGAAATAGAGGCTGCTGCGACCAGAACGGGCTTGCTTGTCGTTTTAACCTTCTGGGGCAAAGGCAAATGCTGCCTTTTCAGGTCGCTCTCGAAACGAATCGGCCATAGCCGTCTGCCGCTACTTAGCGACGATCGGACGGCTAATGATCCAGCTGCCGTGGTGGAGAAATTAAACAGAGAACCGAATAGAACATGCGAAAAATAGTGGGATGGAAAAGGAGGCGACGCATAAAAAGAACTCAGAGAAAAGCGACCGACGAAGACGCGACGTCTGTCGCGGAAAAAGATAGTGGAGAAGAACGAACACTAGTCTGTTCTAACGATAATTTCAATTTCATCTTAGTTACTCTTTTCCATCATTTCTCACCGACAGTAGAAGACGAAGAAGATGAAGGTACTTATTCGCAGTGAATTCGTATAATAGTTTAACCTCAACCGACGGTTCGTCATCCGTAACGGGTCAGCAGACCTCGTCTGGCAACCGCGAGCCGGTTTTGTTTAGCGGCAGCGCTACTTAGGAAAAAAGCTGGAAGAAACTGAAAAAAAGTGGATAATAGATTAGGAGAGACAATAAAAGCGCTGTGCGCTAGAAGCTCCACCACTGGCTTACCGCTACGCGCTTATAGAAGTGACCACCGTTGGTAGCGACGGTGATGTTTTTTTCCTCGCACATGTAGTCTATCGCTGGCCGCATAAATTTGTACCAAAATAAACGATGTATTTGTGTTCTCTATGCTAAGATTTTTTTTTGTCATCGGCGATGTTTTTACCGCGCCACTAATCTACTTCCCCACTGCTTGAAGGCCTTTACCTACCTACCTACCTAGTTTACTAGGTAAAGGTTCTGTACTCCTATACCATAGGAGCGACCTACTGCTGCCTCAGCTATTACTGCTGTTGCCTAGGCTAGAGGGGACTGCTATGCAGTGCTGCTCTGCTTCTTGCTATTTTGATTAGTGATCCTCAAACCGATCAGCACCGACCGTCACTCCTGCTGGCGTGGCCGTCGCCGGAGCACAGAAGCAAGAAACTATGGCTTTCCACAGCTTCACGTATCCGCCACCACCGCTAAGATGGCTACTGCTAGCCGCTTGCCATTCCTTAGACGATGGCGCCAGCTCGTAGAGGTAGAGGGAAAGATTGGGTTAGGTGAAGAAGACCACGAATAGGAGAGAAGAGCAGATATAGAAGCCTATAGAGAAAAAGAAGGAAAGAAAAACGTGCGCGGAGCATACGAGTAGGAGTGCTGGAGGAGAGAGCGAGAGGCAGTGATAGACGGTCAAGGACAGACGAAACACCCCCTCTCATCCTTAGCGTCCTCAAGCCCTTGCGATTGCCTCTAAAAGCTGGTAGCCTCTCAGCTAGCCAGCTAACCAAACCCGACGACCAGAGCGCCACCGCAAAGGACTCCCTCCAGCCAGCGAACAAAAAGGTAGGCAAGGCACAAGAACGGACGGATGAAACAACTGCCTGGCGGGACAACGGCAGCTGCTGCATGAAGCACTACCTGGACACCGAACACTTAGCATTGACGACGGGCCCGACGGGCCCAAGCACAAAGCGAAACAGGCGAGTGGACGCTGCAGTTTCGATAACAACGGTTGAAACTGTTGCAGTAGTAGTTGTTGTTGTATAAGCACAAGGTACCTTTATAACAACGAAACATATCCTGTTACTAGTACTATCGACAGCTGTTAAAATAATTTCCAGCGCCAAAGGTACATCTGCGGTGACCACATACACGCACGCAGTTTTTCCTCGGTCCGAAGAATGAAGACGACTCGCTAAATGGTTGACGAGGTAAAAAGAAGCGCTAGATACAGAGTAGGCTAGTTCATCTAGTTTTCATTTCATTTTCATCTAGCTAGTTTTCATTTTGGTCTCTAGTCGCTTCTCTGCTTTAAAATTTAGCAGACCAACTGGCTAAGTGCTGTTAAATTGAGATTGCTACACAAAATGCTGTGGAAAAAAAAGAAGTGAAAAATCAAGAATATAATGAAGGATTATGGTCACTGCGGGTCGGTCGATGAATCGGGGGAATGAAATCGGTTAGTAATTTATGGTCGTCACGGTGTCCATCAGCATCGTCTGTACCGTAGGTAGTACCGATTGTGGCAATGATAACGGTTCTCATGACGACGGCATGATGGGGCACACAGGTTTCAATAAACCTGGGTCAACTTCGCTGATCTTTATTAGATCAACATCACTGTCCAGTCATTCCTTTTTTGTTTGACGCTTTGTAAATGTAAATGAGAAAAGTGAAGAAATTAGATGGGGGGAGTAATAGGATTCACCTCAAGAGGGATAGACATCAGCATACGTTTCACCGCGTGAAGTGGTGCATCGTATCATTAAGTGTAACGGACACTTAATTACGCTACAAACATTTGCCTGTCATAAACATATAGTTGTAGTGCATGAGCATAAGTACTCATAAACACACGAACTCAGAGTCGTTCATAAAAGCAGGGTTGCACTGGCCGAAAAAGAGCTAGATTTCGTTCTTTTCTTGGGAAGTTTACTACTGCGAGTAGCGAACTAGGTTACGTATATCGCAAGCTAGATTAAGTAGTCTTGCAAGAGTTTCTAAAAGAGCATAGATTTCGTAATTTGCCTTCATTCTACGGCCTATTCTACTTCTAGGGAATGGCCGATAGAGCAATTCCGCGAGTCTCCATGGAAATTATGAAGAATAAGTAGTCAAAGTCTTTGCCTAAAATGAGGTCGGCTACACCGCCAAGTTTGGCGTCGATATTGGTTCTGCGCAGTTGTTACAACCTCGGTTGGTGACAGCTCCGGTCTCCCCTATGGTAATGCTCCTTACCGCACATTATCCCACAATCTCTCTGAACACCCCTATAAAACCAGATGCGAGCACACTCGTGAAGTGGCGTATTGGACAAACTGTCGGCATTCGAGTGATACCCCGTAAAAAAACAAGACTAATCCTCTGCAACGATATTTGTAATGCAGACAGGGCGGAGTGGCGACAAACAAAAAAAAAAGGGGAAACATGAGGACGGAGATAAGGGCTCTGGGGCAAAAAGGCAAATGTGAATTGAGGTCGAAAAATGCTACACGGATCGTACTTTTTTTGCTGCACTGCGAGATGGACAAACACAGTCGTACACACCCACTCATAAATATACATAGACAAGCACATACAGAACGGACGTGTCTCATCGCTATATCTTGCTCATATCAGCATATTTATGAGTCGCTAATGTCTTATATTCGCCTTTAAATTATCTGGAAGTAGAAATATCTGTACACTCAATAAGGCCATTGACGCACTCAGCGATCGACCAAGTCAATCCTTTGAATCGGCTAGCAGTAGCGACCCTCAGCAACACTTTGAACAGTAAAGCTACCGTTGTAGCTACAACGATTGCTTCTGCGACTACTGACAAGTTGAGCTGTTAGAGTTTACTATGATCTGAGGGCCACGAAGCTTTGGTTTAGCGGTCGAGCGTTGCACCGTACTGATTATCAGCCGACTTCGTGATTTCCTCTTTTACGCTGCTTTTGCCTCTATTGCTGATTCTCATATAGCATCTCTGCTTGCGTTTGCGTTAAAAATACCAATAGTGATGGTTGGACACACTGATGGTACTTTCACACAGAAACCCGTTATCTCTACTAATCACCATAAGCATTAACGATGGCCATTTTCGACATGCTTCTACAAACATCTATTGACTGGATTCACGCTATGCGCATATGAACGTATGTTCCTCCAAATTTACGTGTATTAGATTGGTGCATCTGTTCTTGCCGATTACTTCTTTTCTGTATTTTTTTAGTTCTTTTGCAGTGTTTTAGTCACTAGAAAGTCTAGCCAGAATGAGCCTTCCTCAGCTTACCTGAGGTTTATTCAAGGAGCTTATAAAACGGCATTGTTTGTCTCTCGTGGTCATTTTTATGAGCGAGGTGACACTCCGTTTAACGCAAACTTCGTCATCGCGTCGTAACTAGACGTGGATAATATATGGTGATCTGCAGAATAATAATAGCTTTGTAGAACAACGAAGAAACCTTTCAGTGGTACATTTGAGTACGTATCATTCAGCAAAAAAAAAGTTATAAAGGAATACAGTTAGTAAAATGACCACTACCTATGTGCAAATTTAATGAATACAGGTATTGCCGTTTAATATTGTTCAGAACTGATATTTATGTGTTGTATTATATACTTAAGTAGCTGCTATACCAGCAGCCATTATCGTCGAGGCAGAGTGGACTAGACCAAACGTGGCCTTGTTAATAATAACTGAACGACACGCGCGCCGACCGAGGCGGCAACGGCGGACGCCAGGAACGCCCCAGGCAGTCGGTCGCTCGTTCGCTCACTGGCTGGCTGGCTGGCTGGCTGGCTAAGTTTGCCGGCAAGCGGCGGTTGCGGCTTCGAACCAAGCTGGTCTCGAGAGAGCAGAGTGATGCTTGAAAGTTCTGGAGGCAAAATGGGACAGAACGTTAAGGGGTAACCTCAAACCCACCATAACTCAACATAAAGAATGGTACTGCGTCGTACAGGCAGAATCGCAATAGTGATGAGCCAGCCACAACAAGAACAGTACGGGTTAGTCGTCCAGGGAGTTGGGTATCTAGTTTTAACTAGCTTCCTGGGTAGATGAAGAGGACAAAAACGACAGAACCAGCGTAAGAGGAACGAACAGACGAGTGGGTGGTACCCGCTTGCTTGTCTGTTGAAGAAAAAAAAAAGACCTGACTTTGTTCGCCGGCTGCCACGCCGCCCTGCTGCTACGTCTTGTCGTCGTTACCGCTTGCCGTGATTGCCTTTGTCGTTATTCCAGCAGAAGTGGTGAAGGCGCCAACAGCAGTGTCCTGAGAACAACGACATCTCCACTCACAGGCATTTTTACGCTATCAACTGACCTAGTTACCCTGAGCTTCCCCTGGATAATTGACACAGGGGTCCCTCATTAGCAAACCGCCCATCATAGGACGCAGGCTCTTCTTGGTTCTCCGTTTGGAAACCTCATTCGGCCTTCATTTTTGACATCTAAGATTCTGAATAAGGAGACAGATTGAAGAAGTCAATGGCAGAAGTCAATGGCAGTCCACTTGCGAGCTGAGAAGAAAGGGGACATCGAGCGTAGAACAAACGTAGCAATGCATTGTATGCTATGAGAATCGTGTTCATATTGTAAAAATACCTCACTGTTCATATTGTGAAAATACCTCACTCTGCTTCATGATCAATGTCACATTTCAGTATCAAAAAACTGTGCGGTAGAAATATGCGGTAGATCTGATTAAGTCTATCTTTTGTGGCAGGAAGAGGCTTCAGATTAAGTCTTTTGTGGCAGGAAGAGGCTTCAGATTAAGTCGCTAGATTACCGAAATAATCTCATCATGTAAAGGATTGAACTTGAACGCGTTTTACACAAACGAGTTTTCCTATAAGAAATAGGTGCGTCGCGTTTGAGTTAGACCTATAAGAAATAGGTGCTTCTAAATACCCGTAGCGTGTGCTCACCGATTAAACTAGGAAATAGAAATACGAACCACCGTATGGTGCTTCTAAATACCCGTAGCGTGTGCTCACAGATTAAACTAGGAAATAGAAATACGAACCACCGTATACTCTTATGCCTCTCGTTCGAACGGAATACATTGAACAATCACTATGCGCGTAAAATGAACCCCTAATTGACTTACGTCAAAGCTCACCTGAAATAACCCGTGTAAGGATTGTGGCCAATACCAAAACGGCCTGAAAAAACTATTCGTTGTTTAATAGACAGCTCTATCAATAGGGCCCCTACCAGTACCTAAAATCGCAACCCCGAGAATATACATAGACGAATAGTGAAAACTATCAAGACAGAACGATCGTCGTTATTGCTTTATTACGTTTTATTAATAGGTCGATATTAAATAAAACGCTATACATATTGGAAATAACTTGGACTAAACATCTGCCATATCATTTTCGCCCCTTGTCAACAACCAGTTCAGCATGTAATAACTTAGTCTAACCGGTAACGCAGCGGGTGGCAACGTCTTTGCCTGCTAAACTTAGGCACATGTCCTCGGAATAGAGTCCGTAAATACTGCCACTACCATTATTACTGGTGCGTATTGTCGATCTCGACTTTAATGCTATCATAAACACACTTGCCCGTCGTGCTGTTGATTGGCGAGACTTCGGTCTTGTCAGCTCTCAGAATTAAACGGCAGTTTGAGCTAATGCCGATGGGGCTAAGTGGTGTATCGCATCGTTTCGGATGTAATACACATCAGCAACAATGAAAATAGCAACAGCCGGACAAGTCGCGGCATCTCTCCCCGGGCGGAGCAGGGGGGGGGGGGGGGGGGGGCTATGCAAAGCATTCGCTGTCTGCATGGCAAGCGTGAACCCCCTACTATGAGCTATCCAACACCCAGTCCCCAAATGCCACCACCGTCATCGAATCGATGACGGCCGTAGCGGCGACGGCGCTAGCTACCATAGCTGCTACTGCTGAGTGATACTTCTTGCAACCTATACTCAGTATACGCTTACCTGAATTTTATCTACCTGCCTTCTCTTAGCAGCCGCCATATAGCATGTTAACATATCTCAACCACTGTTGTGACGGCGAATTTTTCATCTATCGTCGATGGAAGGACGAGGGGATAGTCGCGTCATCCCTGTTCCACAGCCCAAGTCCCAGCATAGAGCGTTCCATGATGTAATTCGCTGTTTGTGAGTGAGCTGAACGCTAAAAGGGTACCTGGACATAGAGGTATGCACAATATGTAGGCACGTACTTGATATTCATTCGAACTCACGCTACTAGAGACTGTTCTATCCGGTGTATAATAAAGGGCCCTCGACCTTCGTGGTCGAAGGAATCAACAGCGAGAACTACAGCTGCTGTTGGTAGTTCGATTGGTAGTTAAGAACACGCCGCAGGTAGTCGGTAGACGGGCAAAGCAATCGAACGGCCAAAAGAGCAATCATCCGCAAGGGCGAGCGTCAGGGCAAATGCCTGATTGCGCAGCGCTTGCAGATCGCATCGATTGTAAGGTGACCAATCAGTGTACCGGGTTCAACAACCATTTATTCATTAGACAGTTGCGTACGACAATGAGAGCAACGGTGGTGGCTGACAGGATAATGATAAATTTACGCTAAAATGATTAGAATTTGTTTTTCTATAGGATTTTTTTCGCATTTGACGGAGTCGAGCAAACTCGAAGGCCAATGCAACGAGTTCCCACGGGATGTGACAGAGGAAACAGCTGTACATAATGTGGTTCATTTCTATTCTTCTGAGCGCTCACCAAATTGTCTCAAAAGTAATGAATAGGAGTCGAATCCAGGATCTACTTGCCTTTTCGAACCGCGGCGCCAATGTATGGACCTATGTACATATACGAATGTATATGTACTTAGGCTCGTGTGCACGTCATAAGACAATTCTGCTTATGCTACTCAGCGGTAATTCAGCTCCACCTGATCCGTCAAAATATAGAGGGGTCACTTCCAGGATTCATTTCAAACTATTTACTAATGAATTACGTCTGAAGCAATGCGTAACTAGTGCTTGATCGGCCCCAACCATTTATTTAGTTCCATAGTCGACAAGTCGCAAACATCAATTTACAAAACTGATGTATGGCATAATTCACAACTGAACGTCTAACCATAACCGGTCGAAAATCAACTAGTTTACACTTTACCTTTACGTGAGCAGCCTGCGCAATCTCTCCGCAAAAATCATGACAGAAAGGTAAAATGATGACATAGTACGGCCGGATAGTACCTGCACATACGTGTAATAGGCCACCTCGTAATGAACTTACTCGCTGTGGGTGGTAGTGCTGTTGGGGTGGACGTTCGGATGGTCTTGAAGTAGCTGCAACTGCAGATGCAGGCGTCGAGACTCTTCGCGCATCCTCTCGTCCCGCCCCTGGGCTCGAACACGGCGGCGTTTAACCCCGTACGTTTGACGCAGAGCGTCTATAACTGAACCTTATTGCTTGTTCCACGCAAAGATATTGTCAACGGTCGTTTCGTTTTGTCTCTTGTTTTTCCTCAGTGCCGCTTTCCCTTCAGTTATTTGGGTTCTTGCTCTTGTTTGGCTTCTTGCGTGTACACTTTCGCTCTAGGCGGAACCGCTTCGCTATGTATCCTTCCCGCTCTTTTCCTTAACGCTTTCTCTTGCGTTCACCCACTGACACAAACACAAACACACACCCATACACACACACACACACACACACACGCACACAAAGCAGTCCCAATTTGTTTCCGTATTCTGCGTGCGGGCAGAATCCTACAGCTAGCACCTGGCCTACTTCTCGCGGCCGGTCCTTTCTATTGTTATTACCGTCCTTATTATTGCTACCGCCGCTGAGGGTCAGGTGGTTTTTGCGTGTAGCTTCGTAACAGGGCGCGACGCTTTCGGCTCTGCTGGTCTCGTCTACAAGTGGCTTTACTTATTCAGCTGTCATCGTTTACTGGCATCGTCTTGTTCGTTGTCGCAGCAGCTGAAGTTGAGGACGCGCTGCAACTACACTCTGCTGTTACCTCTACCCGTTTCTTCGAGACAAAATGAACCCACGAACCCACACACTCATACACTTCTGCACGTCGTCATATTGTTCGTTACAGTGGTAGAGCAGATTTGAAAGCGACAACATAGACGCCGTCGTCGTCGATGATTACTATTGCGATATTCTCGTTCCCGTTCTTCTGTCTGTACCTTTTTTCGCCAGTCGGTCCCTATTGCATAAGGTGGAGGTAACAATAGCAATCAATCATTTACGGTTAGCATAGTACGCAGGGGCAGCTCCCCACTGTTACCGTCACCAGCGATGATAACGATGCTTGCGACTATAATGATAATGGTAAAAATGATTTCTCTTATTCGTCTGCTGCCGACAACGGTTGAACACATCACCAGCGTCAATATTACCCACACTTCAATCCATTGTCGCATCCGAGAACACTAGAAGAATATTGGCGTAGCTGACGCTGACGCCGTCAACAACATTCGCACATCACTCGAACTGTCGAAGTCGTCGTTGCCCCCCCCCCCCCCGTACAATAAATGCTGTGCGCTTCGGCCTGTAGCAGTCGTTTATTCCCGGTGACGTTTTTCCTGTTTACTTTTCTTGACGCCTGTAGTCGAAGAGAGACCAGCCAGCTGAGTTGTGCTATGGATGCTACGGTTACATAGGATAGCCAACCGCGATTTCCATGATTGCACGCTTTAGGATTGGTTGGATTTGTCAATGATCAGCTTGTGGGTAGTGGCCAGTTGTTTCCGAGGCTCGCGTCACGATGGTTCAATCGGGCGCGTGCGGTTTTCGGTGAGATGTGCGAGCGCTCGGTTCGCCTCTACTTTCGCATCAAAAGAAGTATATTGCAGAAATGGTAACGGAGTATTAATAATATAGCAGCATAAGATGAGGTTTATAATAGCAGCTGAGTATGAGCGTTCAACCTGGCTGTTGTAGTTGTTGATTAACTCAATGAGCGCGTTTTCCCTAGTGTTTATTTTTGTGTTTTTTCTACGCTGCGTGCGTTCGTGATTGACAGCAAACGCTTGCAGAGTCGAATTTCCCCTTTACTGTTCGTAGCGCCACCACGGTTCACGCTGATTCGATCACGTAACGCGTTGTTTCGAAACCTGCTTCGACTGCTGCTATTAATGATAAACCTGCTTGATTTCATTAGATAAACTAAGCAACTGTTAATCGATATTGCTCAGCAAATCTCTTCCCTGTTCTCTGTGGGCCGTTGTTTTTGTCCGAAATCTGAACACGGCAGATCAGTGCAACTTTTTGCAGATTTTTGTGCCACTGCGACCCTTGCCTTCTCTCGCTTTGTTCTCTCCGCTGTCTGTATCGGCGGGTTTCTGCGTTTTCGCAGTGCGCGCGCTAAAACGCCAGTGTAGTTCCGTTCGGTAGCAGTAGTAGCAACAGAGCGATCGCGCTGCACGAGAGTTGTACGTAAGTGTCGTTCTCGCTGCTGCTTCTGACTCGGGTGTTGCAGCTGGCCCGTCTGTTTCGTGTCATACGATTTCGATCGGACTTTGCTGTCGCTGTTGGCTTCGTGTCATAGTGATTTGAATGGTCACTAGCCAGAGAACGAACAGCAGCGAGCTGCAGGGTAACGAAATGCGGACAGTGTCTCTAATGTTGCTATTGCTAACGTGTTCGTCGTCTAGCAGTTTCTTGTTCTGGCTGCAAAAAATTCACTGCCACCACCGATGTTGCCGCTACTATGTCTACCGTTTGAGGCTGGCTGGCTGGCGCACATTTACTTTGTCACTGAGTCCCGCTGCAACCTTGTCTCGTCGTCGCCGTACGTGTGAAGTGGGTCTCGTCGTATCGTAAGTGTCGGTTGAGTTACGCTACGTTAGAAAGTACATATGAGGAGTTGAGTTGTTGCTGCACGGCGACATATTACAGTGTTGTAGGAGTAGCAGTACAGAGTAGTGGCAGTAGTAGTAGAGATAGTTGAATTTTTCGCAGTTACCCTCGGGGTAGACGCATGCACACCGCAGTTCAGCGCGCGGTCCAGCCAGCTGCGGCTAAAGCAAACAGCCCTTCCTTCAGCTAGCTACAGCTGCTGATGCTGCTATAGCGACCACCACGACCGCTGCTACTGGTGCTGCAACCTATGGCGCGCGGCACAGGGGGGCCGTGGCTGGCTGGCTGGTTGGCGGGCGGCTGCACGCTCGCTGGGTGTCACCCGTTGTTCGTTGACTTACGCTTGGCCTCGCCAATCCTTGCTCTTATTCATGTCTCGGTCATGATGGCGAACTGGACCGCCAGACGGCGCCACGAACCCCCGCCGCGCTGAGCCCCGCACAAGGCCCGTCGTCTGCTGCGAGTCTCCGGCGCGAAAAAACAAGGCCCGCTCCGTCGCTCATACGCAAGGCTGATGGTTACCTAGTTTGTCTGGCCCCTACCGGCCTATCAGCCTCCTCTTCTCGCGACGCGCGCCAAAGACAGGGTTCATAGCAGCACCAGTACGTGTAAGAGGCAGCGGTCTGGTGGTGGTGATGGCGGCAGTAGTGGTAAAAGCAGCAGAAAGAGCCAGCAGGCCACCACGTAGATTCATTGGAGCGCCGGAGGTGGTATCACCCCGGGCTGCTAAGTAAGTGGCATTTCAGACAGAGTGTCGACGGACCCGGGGGGTCATTTTGAGTCGTTTTGCCATTGAGCGGATGCACGATGACGGGATTCCGATAGAATCGGAGCGGGACAGACCAGCTGCGGATTTCGGGGCCTGCACAGTTTTTTTTCTGGTAACCTGCACCCTTCTTGGTTCTTCGGTTGACGATAGTATCGTGTGTTAGAAAAGGACGCAATAACTCTCTGTTGACTGTTCGTCATCTAGTAGTTCCCCGAAGCGATACGTACGATACAATACGGTATCGTAGTGGACAATAGTCGCGGCACCTATTGTGTCGATAAAGAAACTAAGATGGAGAAAATGGCCAGATACAGATAAAAAAAGAAAAGGCGATATCTACGAAGTGAAAAAAGCTGTTGTTGTTGTTTATGTATTTAAAATCGGAAGCAGATGCGTCTAGAAAAATTTAAAAATACGAGCGAGTCTATGATACTATCGATATGTAGTGAATTAGTTCGTTAGGGATAGCATTAAATTAGCTCCGCTACCGTAAGTCAGTTAAGTTTTCATGTTAGGAATGGACGACAAAACAATTTAAAGCCATTGCGTTCAATAGTTGATATCGCTGAGACTGGAAAACCAATTCTTCGACCAGTGTAGCTTGTTTAATAGGTGAGCATAGAGCTACTCGTTAGAGAAACATTATGCCAGCTTACAAATGGGTATACGCGAGTAGACCGCAATATTATTATGTTTTTCTGTCTATTAAGTTTGCAACAGTATCAGCATGCACTAGGTAGAAAAAAAATACTTGATTTTCTGTTATCCAATATGTCATTTGGACCATTTTCTATATGACAGCCTCATTCACACACGGCAACTATACACTTTAATTCTATTCGCATTTTTCCGTTTAAAAATAGTTTCCTTCAGCGGAGCAGGTTATAACACGAGGCTGATCTTATTCCCCCTATGGTGGTATATGTCCATGATTCGTTTATCGGTCGAGTGCTTGATAACGATTGTAACAGTACTAATATTGTTGTTGTTATCATTATTACTAGTACTGCTCAATACTTTTTCTCCATGATCCACATGCAAAACTAACTGGATGACTGCGTCTACGATTCCCATGGACAGCACTGCGAGATGTACGTCAAACTTTTCATAGTTGTGACCCCCCCCCCCCCTCCTCCCCTACATAGACAGACATACACATAGTTCCTATGACATAAAGAAGAGACGAAAACGGCTAATGTGCGACGGTTGCAGACTCTATAGGAGCCAACCTCACCCTCCGCTTGGTGGCGCACCCTGGTGGCGGTCTTGGCAAACCTTCATATACATCACACGAACCCGGCCATGGCGGTGGAATACTGTGACATTGTGTATGCACAGGGTAGGGTAATGGTAGGGTAGATGGTAACATATTATTGAGGAGGAACAGAAAACGCTCCGACTGCAGACAACCATTTAACTTGTGAGAAAAATTCGAATAGAAAAAGCTGCCTAATATTATAAACCCGTAATTATTAGATATATTTGATGTATGGACATGATGGCGCGTACGAAGTGAGTAATTTTGAAAATTCGCCTCACCTAGATTGATGTTACGGAGAAGAAACAGCATTTTTGATACTATATTTTTAATATATAAATTATTTCAACCATAAATAAAACATTGATGCGGAGCAATTTTCGGTAGTTAACTGATAATCTATTTGCGCCTTACATAATTCAATATGCTTAATACGTGCTTTAGCGAAGGCAGGACGCTTTTATACAAACTGACTCTTGAAAGTTTTCATTATTCGTTGTTAAAATCGTTCTAAATACTAAGAACGGTGGTAAAGCTTCGGCGTTTGAAAATTATGTAACATAGCTGATTGCTTAAAAATAACAAGGTCAATTAAAGCGCAATTGTTTTCAAACCCCGTACCATAAAGCTAGAGAAAACCTAAAAAGCTAGTTATTACTAGCTGCAGAAAATAGCTGAAGCTGGAACGACTTTAAATACATAACAGGTTTCAGTTAGAAAACCAAGCGTGTATACGGAATTTTACGTTGAGGTCAATCTTCAAATGTATAGGTCCTAGATCAAAAAGTACATTTTTGACACCTAGTCGGTCAAGAGTTGGACGGTTTCTCGAAGCGGTGCTTTATATTAAAGGTCATATCTTGAACTCGAAGGATGTATACTAGCATTGGCCATTCTAGATGGACGAAGGCCAATTAATGATTGGCCAATCGTTAATTGCCCAGGAGATCAGCTGCAAGCACTACGTTCGTATCAAACATCTTGCTTCTGTGGAATTTAATTAGTAATTACAAGCCTTGTGGCGCCATGTACTGAATAAAGTGCATATGGAACTATGGCTTCTTATTGACGCGCAGCATTTTGCCTTGTTCCGGCCAACACGCAGTCCCAACGACAGATTAGCACACGGCGACAAGAAGTGGTGTCTCTATGAAGTAGTGAAATAATTGGTAGCTCTAAAAAATGCGCTTAAGCTCAGAGTTGAACCAAATCCTCCTTCAAAAAAGACCACGTTTGCTTAGATTGTAAGGATCTTATACACTGGAGAATACCTGAAAAGGACAAGACGATCAACGAGAGCCTCTACATAGCTGTATTGATTAAATGACAAGGCCATATTTCTGGCTAACCAGGCAGTGGGAAGTACTTTCATTAGCAGCCTTTCTGATCACTGGCCACCTTTTTCCTATTTCGTAAGAAGCTTCCTAAAAAAAAAAAAGGAAAGAAAAAATACATTTCTGAAGAGAAAGTGCGAGTTGCATATTCCATCAGATGGCCTTTAGCTGTGCTTCAATTTAATATATCTGTATCCCGCGGAAGATATTCGTTATGAAAATATTACGTATTATATACGGTTCATTTAAAGTTAGCATAAAGGGTCCACCATGGAAATTATTAAAACTATAGCCAGTCATAGTATTGGATGGTTCAGTAATTGTATCAGATTGAAATGAAATACTGCATGGTAGGCGAAGCTAATTAGAAACGGTAGAAGGCATGTTAGAACTTTATCCTTACATCATTTTATATTCAAGATTTACTGAACTTAGATTGATTGGCACTTGATAGGAGTTAGAAGGCGTAAGCATAGTATGGAGAGCATCTATAAAATCTCAGCTTTGCTCATTACCATGGGATTCCCCATCCGAAATGGCAAGATTTCAAATATGTATAAAAGCTACCAATTGTATGTGCAGATTACTGTTATGTATGTAATTTAATGTCATTCGGTTTACTACTTTAAGACAGCTTTACGTAGTCAATACGGAGCACAACATTTTAGGCTACTACCTTAATAGGCGTTTTGCAAACTAGGAAATCTAGAATTAGGCATTTTCGTTCAATTAAAGTGTTATTAAAAAAAAAAAAAAGCAGTGCTAGGCGACCTTTTCGAATAGATCTCGCTTTTTGGATTGCAACAATATCGAAACTGTCTACTGACGCTACATCTTATAGAGTAAATTGCTACATATCCACAAAAATGACATCGTTTTATATAATTCTCTCCAGCTTACCGGCCAGAACAAAACGACGCAAGGCCTCATTGGTGGGTTTCCAATGGCCGTCTTGTAGACTATGAAGCTGCTTCGAAACTCTAGCGGACGGGAAGTTTCCAACGTTGACAGTTACTTTTCGCTAGTCGCTTGTTTCTTAGCTGCTATATCTCGCAGGCGGCTCAGTTTATGACCTTTCATACAATGGTCGTGTATGAACATAAGTAGTTGATTCACTGGTTACTTGATGCCGCATTCGGGACGAGGAGCTCTGATGGGGCATACGACCCTCTTTTGACCATCTTAGGACTGGATATTTAAGTGGGGTTTGTACTTGCTAGAGTCGATAGAGTTGAAGCCTATGGAAGTCGGTTCCCCTGAGAATAGGAAGCCGATAAAAATGGCTTGTGATGGCCTCTGCAGTTGAGCGTCACCGGTTACAGAAGACCGAGAGCTAATCGTCAGCTAAGGACATCTTGTCAATCATTTATATGAACATATATATATACAGATAAACATCTATAACATGATTTCTTCCAAATGAGACCATCCGGGAAAAAGCCGGTCAGTACTTAAAAGTTTGATACTGGTCTAACGCAAGCGAATCTAACAGTGTTCGTACATTTTGTGCTAAGTAGGGTTCCCGGTATCACAATAAATGTAAAAAAAGGTTGAGAGTAAATTTGTAACGAAAATTTATAAAACCTATATTTGTAATTCAACCATATCGATATTTATTTAAAATAATCCTGTCAAATATTAATTGTGAAATAGACTAGACACAATATATGGCGGAGATTCAACGAACGTCAATTTAGTTAGCGGCAGTATACTATTTGAGACAGATAGAACAAAGATGCTTTTTTCTCACGCATACATTCAGTTGTCTTGCTGAACACTAACTAATGGACGAGACTAACTACGTTGTGATGAATTAACAAAAAAAAAAAACTGCATAGAGGAATTCTACCGGAAGCGTTTGTACAAGTTCTAAAGAACGTATTTCTGCAATAGTGAGACCGGAAAGTTCTTTTTTATATAGCTTATTAAGACTAAGCAAATATTATTCAACAAAGTTCCGAAGAATTATTTGGTCAACGAATTTCTTTTAAATATTCTTTATTTTGATGAATATGCTTGTAATTTAGCGAATAGTTCAACCAATAAACAGACTGTTAATTTTATGCCTAAAACGAATTCGAAATACTCTACAGAGAATAGCGTTCTCTATCTCCAAAATTAAACGAGTTACAAGATGTTTAGTCAATGGTATCCGCCGCAATTTCAGCGACAAGTTAACTTGGTAATTTCAAAACAAAGGTTAAATTATTAAAATATTTGGTATAACAACGGACTTTCGAATAAATAATAATTTATTCGAATTTTTTATTTATTTAAAGAAGATTTATTATTTGGTCAGGTTGCACATAAATATTGAGGAAACACGCCGTCGTCATCACGATCGTTTTGTACTTACTATTTACAGTATAAAAAAATCTAAGACTGCTACTTTTGATCCGAATGTACCATGTAGTAAGGTGGAGTTTGTCTGATTTGCTTCAAGTAATATGGCAGTATTAAGCAAGCATATAGAATTGTCAGAACGATGTGCAGGTACACATGCTTAGTAAGGATTATATTTAAAGCCATACAGCATTTTTCGGATAAATCAAATTTTCCTTTTGTTTCTTTATTATAAAGCATCAGCTATGTTTTTCAGTGTGAGGGCTAGCGCTATCAAACGCATTGTATTTAAAAGAACAAGTAACTTACGGGTAATCTCCTATATAGATTCTGGGTATGGTGTTACTTGCGAAATGACTGTTATTTTTCCGCTGCATGGAGGCTTTTTGAATCATCTTGCATGTTTAAATCCAAAAAGTACCTTAACGGATACTCGAAATAGATTTTGCCTTTTTATATTAGTTGTTGTTGTCATCGCCACTGGTTTTTGAACGGATCCTCTATCAATTATAAGGTCATATCAGATTTTCAAGTTGTTTCCATGGTACGACAGCAGGTCGTCGGCCATAAATTACCCCACAGTCACCCCCCTAGCGACTGCGTCCCCTTCGACCTTCCAACCGAGTTCCGACTCCCCCAATAGAGATCATCGTGATCATTGTTTTGCTCGACAGGCGCGGCAGGAGCGGCGGCCGCAGTAGCAAAGACAGCCACCCTGCCAACGACCACCCCCCGATGACCCAGAGCCCAACTAATCTTCTCTATCGTCTCCATTTGCCAAGGCAACCCACCTCCATTACATGCTGCTGTTCTTGGTGCTGTGCTGTGTCGTGCCACGTTCATTCTGCTGCTGTGAGGGAGTAAGTACCGTTCTTGGGCCGTCTGCGTGTTGCCTTCCGCCGTCCTGTCCTCTGCCAGCCTTTTTGTCTCCTTTGACCGTAAAAATATGCCTATGCTTAGCGCATACACGTCGATGTAATGCTGGTTGTGGCGACGGTGATGCTGTGCTGTTCTTTTATATTTGATGATCAGGAGACGCAGCAGCGGTATCACACGTCACCTAACTTTCCTCCTAGAAACCTCCATTGCTCAGACACGATAAACGGATACGTGCCTTTCACGACCGCGGCCGCGCGGTTTTACCATTAACAGCGTTGGTGGTAAGCCGCACGGGACCCTGGTCCCTGCCACAGCACAAAGACCTTAGCAAACCGGTAGCAACAACGAGAAGACAGACGGGACTGGTTTATACTTGTTCAATCGTGTTCTCATCGATGTTTCTTTTTATGGAACGAGACGACAACGTCGTTAATAAATACGCATAAAACAAATCACTACGTAATAAATTCACTAACAAACAGTTTAATAACAAGTGAGAAGCGGCTTGAGACGTGGTTGTGTGAAAGGTGAGTACTTATATCTACGTCTACCTATCTCTTGAGTGCTTATTCATGGCCCAGCCCTCCCTTATCGTGACATATCAGTGTTACCATCACTGCAGCGAAAGCTATAGCAATCGCCTCTAGCGTGACTGAGTGTATGTCGGTGATCGGCCATTACGAGTTAGGATATAGTCTATAAGCTTTTGTAACTGTTAACCTACTTCGTCCTTCACAGTAGTCGAAATAACCGCAGCAGTGGTCAGTTCAGTCAATCGTCCGTCCCTACTGAGTCAGTCTCGTACGGCGGGCATCTCGTAGAAACAGCACAAGAACCTAATGGTGCTTAACTCCTACCACGGATTCGATCTAAGAGAGCTTGGCAGCTAAAACAAAGATTCCGAAAGACTAAAACCGATATCGATAAAATCGTTACCGAAACGCTAGGGTAGGACAGCATCACGCAGAGCCACGAGCCAAACAACAAGCCCCGTAGTCAAGGTGATGAAGCAGGCCCAAGTGGTTTTGTGCGCCTCATCGACGACAACGGCGGTAAGTTGAGCGGTCGCTGCGGCGCTGTTCGGAGAGCTGCTGTTGTTGTTGGTTACAGGAGCGGTACACGGAGCGAACGTGGTGGGGCAGCAGGAGGAGCTAGAGAGGGTGGTGGTGGGGGTTGTGATGAAAAAAGACGAAGTTTCTCGTGTGCCGACATAGACAAGTGGAACCGCGCAGGTCACCCTCAGAGTTTCGCGGACTATCAGTCTGAGACCATCAACGTATGCGACAGTATCAGCAATAGTTACACTAACGACAACAACAATATCACCACACGAAATAAAGAGCCAACTACGAAGTCGCTAAGTCGATTTAGCAGAAGTAACTCGGAGACGACAAGAACAACAAATACGATACTTACCTTGAAATCTACTACGGCTCTAATACCACAACG
The DNA here is from genome assembly GCF_002443255.2 of Varroa destructor. Lineage (NCBI taxonomy): Eukaryota > Metazoa > Arthropoda > Arachnida > Mesostigmata > Varroidae > Varroa > Varroa destructor. Next base: position 58,295,624 of record NW_019211454.1, on the reverse strand, counting down.
TTCTATTGCAATAATCAGGCAGTCAGGACAAGTAAGGTATGCAACAGTAGAACCAGCTGCGGCGGCAGCAACAACAGGAAACGGCCTATCCACGACGTCACCTTCATCATCACCGTCAGTGGCGAATAATTTGAAATTTCAACAAGCTAACCCCTATAACAAATCGCAACGCGAGCTGAAAACCATTACTCCAGTAACTTCAATGCAGGTAAGATATTCAATGAAGGTGTACAGACAAGTTATTGCAGTTCAATCACGAAAAAAAAATGTACCATTCAGCTAATAGTGTTTGATTAAAGAAAATATTTATCCGCGATATGTACTTTGTATATATGAAATATAGTTTTTTTTGACCAGAAGTATGGAATAACTTCTTATTCTAGTCGTTGCCGATACATCAAATTAGCAATAAATAATTACATGACTTTCCAAGCATTCGGTACTTTTTTCGGCACAGTTTTACTAGGTACTTTAAATAATTACGTTGTCGTCGTTTTTTACCGAGATAGCGTCAATTCAAGATACTCTGGCGCCTTATCAGGTCCGCCGGTAAAGGTTGAGATATTCTGAATGCAAGGCTCTCAGCGTCAGTAGTCTAGCTCCACACTGTAAAACGATTTTGATCTTTTGCAGATTTCTGTATTTGTTTTTCTCTATTTTGAAGTTTCACTCCGTTTAGAGTGTGGTACAACTGAACATTGTATGGTAAACATTTGTGCGCGTAAGGTACTGATACCACCGAAAGTAGGACGGGACAATTTTCACGCTTGAAACACTGGATTAGAGCTAACCAAATGCATACGTATCATAACGTATTATCTGAAGAGAAGTATGACAGGTCCTATTGTTCTATTACACGGTGTTGGCCTATTAAATTTGTTCTTTTAGTAACTATCATAGAAAGATACGATGACGAGTTTTGTCGAGCTATCATTAAGTGCCGACTTGTCCTTGTGTCTGATGTTTCGTATGTTCGTAAATTCGATTTAAGATATTGACTTCAATTGACAAGAAGCTTACCCACCAATGAGGGCCGAAGAAAGGGAATAAACATTGGTAGATGGCTTCTTGGCATAGCGATAGCTTACCGAAACTAGTATTAAGGTAGGCTAGTAAGGAGCTTACCTGTCCTGCAATTTGGAATGAAAATTCTAAAAGAAAAACTTTGCCGACGTCAGTTATTATATAAATTTTCCATTAAGAATATTCAGCATAAATATTATGCCTCACTTACAGAACAGTGCAAACTGCTATGATTATCATATAAACTTTTTTTTGTTTATGTTCTTATTATTATTTTATTATGCAATAATATTATTGGAGGGATTGCTTGAATTATCGAGGACGACCGTCAGTTTACCGATGAAAAGTCTAGAAGTGGATCCCATTCAGAAATAATTTAGTTCTTCTATATTAAAAGCTGTTACAAATTAATGGCTTAGGGAACCTACTTATCATTTAAAAACAACATATAGAACGTGTATGCAAGGCCGATGATAAAACTACATAGTAATCACCGAGGACTAAGGCTTGATTAGTTTCCCCTTAAGTTAGTTGTATAGCCATGTGTATTATTTTGTCTCGGTTGTGCTATAGAGTGTATATCAGTTGTCACAAAAAAGGTGAAAATTATTTAATGATAAAATCATACTTATTCTATTAAACTATTGCGAATCAGCGAAATTCGCTTGGAATATGGCACAACGAGGTTTCACTGTGAACTCGAGCATCGGGTCAACACTCTGGACAGTCGCCAATTTGTCGCATGAACTATCCAGGAACTCAGTGTGTTGTCGTACTTCACGTCCTACACCAATCATCCAGGCAAAACTTCAGACGATTGGCTCCCAGTACGAAATGAAGTGCACCTACACTCGGATTAGAAACTAGGCCCCTACGTGTCCTTAAGCTTAGCAGGTAAACAAGCTATCCAGTACACTATGGAAATAGGTGTCGAAGGGTGTCCCGGAGTACCTATTAAATGTACGGCCCTTGAATCGTGAACAGTAATCATCAGATCAGTGTAGTAGCAGGAAACTAGCTAGACATCAATTCGACTAGACTAGCAGCGGCATTTGTACAGTACGTACGTTCATGCTGCGTTGACCCATTTAAAAAGTAGTTAGACGACTAGAAGCAGACTGATTTAATTACGTTTTGATGTATTATCAGCAAACGACAACAAACAACAGCAGACAATAACTGCGCGACAGCGCACTCATACAAAATATTTGTTGTGTGTGTCATAGTGTCTGTGGACTCACGTATGTGAATAAGAGCTATAACAGTGGTTGTTTGTCTGTGAGCAGTGAGGTGCTGTTGTCGATATGAACCCTTCGCGTGAGCCCTGACTCATCTGCGCCGGACGAGCTGTCGGTCGGTCCATCGGGCGGGTGGTTGGCAGTTCGACTGCGACAACAGCGCCTCAGCCGGCAGCGGACGAACTGAGGCCGCTGAAGGCAACACAACGCCGGTTAGGAAAACAGCGAGTGAGGGCCCCGTGGGTGATAACATAGCGCACCGAACGGCGCATTCGTAGCAGCGATGATCTGGGTGGCATTGCTCTGGCAACCAATCGGCCAATGTAGCAAATAGCTCCGCCGCTATAGCATATTTTCACAAGCCAGAAAGGACCGATCTCACCTACGGGTTGAATAATAACAAAAATGTTCGAGAGGGAAGATTTCGAAAGAAATGAGATAACAGCATTCATTTTCGGTTTTTGTGTTGTAGAATTCTTCAATCTGACTGCTTGGTTTGCTGTACGCGTACCATCTTTTAGACATATTTAACTTTCTTCAATCGAGTGTATGTTAGCTGTCACTAAGTAGATCTTTCGATTTTGAGAAACGGATACAGACAAACCTTGCAATGAAGTTGAGTGGACCAAAAATTGTGGTTTTTCATTTAGAGGTCGACGATGGTGGTATGAGACGCCTAATCATACGGGAATTTTTGGTGGCAGTTTGACATCCGCCCTGTTTTCGCGTTACGTGTCAACAAAAGTGACGCACGCTCTTCACTAGTATTTTCTGTTGCGGTTTCCTTTGTTCGGATCATAAGATAGTTCACTCGGCCACTTATGGACATATAAGGTCTCAAAATGTGCCAGATGCCTCGATTTCAACCAAATAAATCAGCTAGGGAAGGCCATTTATAGGCATTATATGGCCGTATCAATTCGCAGCCATTGAAGGCAGGCTCCGAGAAATTATATTTTTTTCATGATCTGACGAAAAAGATAGAATCATTCAACGAGAGCTATTTGACTGTTTGAAATACTTCGACCATTCGCACGCCATGGACAGAGAGCTATTAGTGGCCGATAGGCTATTAAAAAAGCCGGTAGTATTTTGCTAGTGATATAGATTATGGTCCAGGCGCAATTTTTATGATTGCTCTAGATGTTTCTGTAGGAAAATATGTGTTATTATCGGTGGATTTGATTTTTTTTCTTCAATTTTGATTGAATGTGATAATTATTTGACTATTTGAATGTCGACAACAACGACGAAACGAAGCTGAAGTGTTTTCTCGACGAAGTAAGTTTTACCGAAGTTATGTAGATGAGTGTGCAAATGCTAAAGTTTGTTTTTATGCAACTACAATGTCTTCTGTCTTGGATCTAATGCTGTGTATATATAGATCGTAAGTGCGTTTCCGTTTGCGCATCGTCTGTGTGTGCTGCAATGATCGAAAATGGAGCAAACAATCAACTTAGAACGTTTCCGACACAAATGAGGAGACAGGCATAACAAGAGCCGATTAACTGATTACGGAAATATGTGTATGACCACTTCGTATTGTTCGTGCGATTCATGTGAACAAGGATTATCGGGGCAAGCTGGCCAATTGCATGGCCTTTCGTTCATACGTCAGTCTACATGAGCTCATCCTTTTTTTTGAAACCTGTGTCATAGTTTTAAGGCAAAATGATGAAAGCTGTCGATGAAGTAAGTTTTTGTTAATGTAGTCAATAAGATAAAACGTGAATGTATAGTTGTATTGCTCAAGTTCTTAAACTAGATGTTGAACAATCGATGGGGAGATGAAGTTGCATCACGATACTTTATAGATAAATATCGGATCGCATTATTTAAATGGACGTTTTTGGATGGACATTTAAATGGACAGGATAGCAGATCAAATTTGAGAAACAAATTGGTATGCCTAAAAGTACACTATTATTTGTTTGTTGAGCCGACTCTGCGAAATGCAAGATTAAGGTACTTTCTATCGTGTTGTTAGAAGTATTAGATCTTCATCTTTTGACCTGCCATAGCCTATGGACAATATTTAATTTATCATAAGTCACGATTAAAGTTAATTCAATTTTAAGTCGCTTATAACACAGTTATAGTAGTATACCATACAATATGACGGTTGTATTCTAGAATGTAGTACTTCGCTCATTTTCATCCAAAGCCATTCATTCAACAGTCGAAAGATTAACTGCGATGAATCCATCTTTCGCCGCGCTTCGTTTCGACTAGTGTAGTTAATACCGCATTTGCTTCGTAAAATAAGACTATGTATGCAGGCGCGTACCTGGTGCTACATATATACGTCATTTTTTCCTGCCAAGCATGCATGCATGCATGTTCTATTGAACTTGACTTTTATACATCATAAATTTCAGGTGAATCCAATGTCAAGCGAGGAAGGTGTAGCAGAAGGCGCTGGGCTGACCCAGCGGCCAACGACCTTGCAATGGGGAGGTCCAAACGGGGTATGCACCAATATGGGATCTCCTGGGCCTCTTGGAAGCCTTACGCCGTCTCCTGCAACTCGGAGCAAGATCGAACAATTAAAGCAATGGAGTCTATCCACGTACAAATGCACCCGACAAATCCTCGCCGAAAAGATGGGCAAGGTACAATATTATGCTATGTTCTCCATTGTGCAAAGTTCTTATCAGACCTTCAGCGAGCCGTAATAGGGGGCGGTATTGTATTAGTGAACCAGATTTCACAGGTGAACATTAAAAAAGCGAATAAGAGGCGAACATTTAAAAAAAGTTCGCTCATGTTCACCTGTGAAATGTGAGTTCACTCCTGTTTACACTTCCTGGATTCCTGTTGTTTTTGGTTGTTACCATTAACGAGCAAGGACACCGAGGAGACTAGTCAAAATGCAGTAATAGCAGCAACAATCACAATATTATTGTTGTATATATAATCATTACTTTTACTGTTAGGGAACACGAACTGTTGACGGCGAACTAGAAGCGAATATCGAGCTGCTCCGAGAGACGCACCAGAAGTACCTAAACATTCTTCGATTAGCGAAGCTTCTGACAACCCACTTTTACAACACGGTGGCAACACAAGCGGCTCTAGGAGAGTGTTTTTCGGATCTTGCGCAAAAGAGTCCGGAATTGCAGCAGGAATTCCTGTACAATGCAGAAACGCAAAAGAATCTTTCGAAAAATGGAGACACGCTACTAGGTAAGTGGGCATTTAATTAAGTTGGCTTTATCCAGCAGTAGCACATAGTTATTATTGTATAGTATAGGATTTGAACTACTGCTAAATGTGGGTTAAGTATTATTCAAAATTCTGCTTTCTCTTCCAAAGTGAAATATTGTCAAAAAATGATTGTAGTTGATGGACGCACAACTTTCAGGAGCGCTGAACTTTTTTGTCTCGTCATTGTCAACATTATGTAATAAAACAATTGAAGATACACTTATCACGATTCGTCACTATGAGAACGCACGGCTCGAGTTCGATGCGTATCGATGTGATCTTGAGGAGCTTTCGACTAGCGCTGGAACCGCTGCGCAAGCTACAAAGGTGTGAACAACCAGGAAAACATAGTTTCATGCATAGAGTTTTACTAAGCGTCTAATTTCATAGAATACCTCTCATACAGTTTTTCAATGGCTAACATTATACTGAACCTCATATACCACATATGGCAGTAACTTAACGATGTATGTTTCTTTGTGTAAAACTATTTTCATTAGTTCTCAATTACTCTTACATTTGGGGGTCAACGGTTTTGATAAGCGAATATTTTTCTTTGCTTTACAATTTGCTTTTGAAGTGTATCCTCTAACCATTTACTCCGTATATAAGCTTCGTCCAACTTCTTCAATTATTTCTTAACAAATAGGTGGCTGAGGCCAGGGCGAACTTCGAGTCGCAGAAAGAGAAATATGAGAGACTTAGAGGAGACGTACAGATTAAGATGAAGTTCCTTCATGAAAACAAGGTATGTAGATGTCCCAAATTTAATATTAAACTTATCAAACTTCTGCATCATGCAATTAAATCCCATTTTTTTCCAACTTTCATTTCATTTCAGCGATGCTGTTCTCGAGAGTCGTTCTAATCCGATTTTCATTGCTAGCTGTGATTTCACGAACTCTTACTGTTTTAGGTAAAGGTGATGCACAAACAACTATTATTACTTCACAACGCAGTATCAGCATATTTCAGCGGTAACCAGTCTTCGCTCGAAGCGACTCTGAAGCAGTTTAATATTAAAGTTAAAGCACCCAATTCGTCGTCGCCCAGCTGGCTCGAGCAATAGAACATGACAGCAGCGTTATCGATAAACCGAACTGCTTCCGCTGAAGAGGTTGCAGGTTTTTTCGATTTCGCCATCTGCGCAATTGATATGCAGATTATGACATTGTACATTGGGATGGGTGGTACAGACGATAGATTCGCTAGAACGCCCCTTGTGCGCAGCGTAAAGCTCTTTAACTCACCCATATTAAACGGAGTGGATCGATCGGACAGGTTAATCGTATCCCACGAGCCAGATGACCACAAAAAGGATATTAGCGAAGGACAATTTGGAGCAGAGCACATGAACGACGACACTACGAGAGGCCTGTAGGGTAAAACGAAATCTGTTTAAAATTCGAAATAATTCTACCCGGTGAAAACTTCCTTCTAAAACCATTTGTATTCGATAGGTAAGAGCAGCTCGACTCAGAGTTTAACTAACAAATATAGTAAGTAATAAGAGTTCATAGGAAACGGACGGATGTCAAAGTTGTGGATGTCGAAGAAGTTGCCCATTCGCCCGGGTGCAGATAACAACAGTTGATTTCTTAATAAAAGAATAAAATTTTACTTGCTATAAATGAAGAGGTACAAAGTAAGTTACTTTTTAAACAACTGGTAAGGCCCCATTAAGTCAGATGTCTTCGTCCCTTACCTGTGGCTATCATGAAAGTCATCAGTGCTGTTGTCATTTCGTATTCAAACTTCCGCTGCTTGGCATCAACATGGAATTTGACCCGTAGTAGAAATACCACGATTATTTCCAGTGGCTGGTGATTTCTGCTTCAACTTAATTGGGTTAGGAAGGTAAATATTTTTAGAACAAGTAAAGGAATCTTCTCAGTCCCCTTCTTTCATCGCTCGATACGCGTAAAAATCAAATTGAGAGTCAAATTGCAGATTGCACCGTAATTTGTTTAGACGTAGTCCTGCTTAAATAAAGTTACTATTTTACTGGAGCTAAAAGCAACTGAAAGTTTTCGATTAGATCTGGCACTCGTTCTTTCTCAGAATCAGCTGTGTTTTTAGAAAGAAGTCTTCAATTTGTTACGGTACGACAATAGCAGTATAGAAATCAGTGAAGTAGCTGCTAACATCCCCTCAGGCAGCTTTGTAGTTGACTCACCGTCCACCTTGATTGAACGTGTACTGAGTGTAGTTCCCTCCAAAACTGGCTATAACTTCAAGAACTGGCCTCGTATGGCAGACATGTTACGTTTTTTTTTTTTTACTAGTTGACGATGTGATCAGATAACGAAAGTTTTCCATGGTTTATTCTTAAGACTGTGATTTTAGCAGTGTTCTCATTCTTTTGCTGATTTTTTTCATGCTTTTTCCGTTTCATATTTACAACAGCATGAAGCTACCAGAGACCAAGCAACAACACGTTGTTGAAATGTTTCAACGCATCTGGAAAGTAATCTACCTTCTGACGCTATTACCGGCCTCTCTAAATAGTAAAAGCCATGTACCTGGTCAGGTTCTCAAAAGGTTACATAATCGTACAATTGAAAGAGCACTTTTTTCGTTCATTTGAAGTACTCAAAGAGATCAGTTGGTGCTACAAGTTCGCAAAATCGCTATCGAAATACGCAGTCGTCCGTAAGAGCCAAGCGCTGACAGGACGAGGCAGTTAATTTTTTCGTTTTTGAGTTACGTTTTTTTCTCTTTGTTCCATTCTAAATATTTTGTAACACAGTTATAATTGTCTAATGGCCGTAAAACGCGGCCGGTAAGGGGCCTATAGTTTTTCGCTACGTTAGCAGATATGGATAGAGTAGTTCCAGGGTAAATTGTTTTTTGTTGAAACTAGTCAAAGCCCGTCAAAGAGCACATATGAAAATTGGTGACTTGATGATCAGCATAAGTTTTACGTAAGAGGAATGCTAACTGGTCCTGGGATAATCCAGCGTTTTGCCTAAAACTAGAGACTCTATGGGCAAAATGTTAAATTTCGATATAACAGAGCAGTTCATATGCCGAAAATTGAAAATGCCTTACAAATATATTTGTAAGGCATTTTCAATATATATTTATACATATATATATATATATCAGGCATACTGTTGGCTTGTGGGTGGTTGAGGCTTCATTAGCTATTAATTTTTAGCAGAGTACAAAAATAGAGAAATTGGGAGTTGCCAGCTCCAAAAAGCAAACAGAGTGACTTCGATAAGTGTAACTTAGTAAAATTCGTTTATGAGTTTGTTTTAGAAGCGGCGCACCCCCGTAATATGCAGTTTATGCCTACCGCCAGTGACACAATATAAATAAAAATTTAAATTTTATACATAACAGCAACTCGCGTGTGTTTATCTGTAATTCGTAGATCTTTCGTTTTATGTGACTGTCAGTGCAACCCATCGTATAAAACTGAGTGATCAAAATAAACCATGGACGACATGAACGGTGAAAAATCTAAGAAAGAATAGAGAATGGGCGTATACTTCGGGTGCGATGGGACTGAACTCCCACACGGCGAGGGACTCCCATAAGCGATAATATCGTCGCGAAATTGACACGCACCTCGTTTCAATGCATTTTATAGTGTTATAACTACAACATAGCGAATCAATCAGAAATGCCGTGTGCACCAATCAATAAATGATCGAGCATACTTCTGGAGAAGGCGGAGTACATCACAACGATTGAATAACGACTTAGTTTATTCTCTTAGATGCATTTGCCACAGATAAACGGAGGTTCAAGATCTAAAAAAAATTAGTTAGAAATTGTAGCGGCAAGATTTGGCCATAAATACAGGACTTTCTAGTAGAATATTCTTTTGCATAGCAATGTCTTTATAAAATTACGCAAGAATAAAAACTTCATTACTAATCCCGAAGTCCTGCAATTAAAAAAACCATTGTCAGATATAATGGCAGCATGCGAATAAAAATTACCCGCCAATTACTTTGATATTGCTACGAATTGCTTGCTCACAGGCGGTTACAATCCGACTGTCGATAGGGTCAGACTTTAGAGGCTATCCATTGTTGAGCCAATGGTGACAACACAGCAGTTCGATTTCGGGTATATATATATGTAGAGCCTGCGCGCAGGCTAGATGAATAGAGAAAAAATGGAAAATCTAATCTTAATGGATCTTAATCGGTAGAATACAAGATGGACTTTAATTCAAAAGCAAAGTGAATCGCATAGCACAATATATATACATATATATATACATATATATATATATATATATATAATATATATATATATATAATATTGTATAAAAACGTACATGAAAAAATTTATATAAATGAAGCGGTGAATGGTTAATGATTTTCGAAGCTTCTCCTCGCACGTGCTGAAATAAAATTGATTTATTGACTTGTCAAATGCTTTTTTTTTTCTCTGTGACGATACACTTTGTTTTTTGTAGCTTTCTTTCTCGTCACACATTGACATGAGCTCGAAAGCCAAGCCGATTCAGCCGCTCTTTTTTTTCTGAAGCCGAAATACAATTGAGTTCCGAAAAAAAAATTCAAAAAAAATTTTTAAATACAGAAAGCCTTGCTTACGGTAAGTTCTTTCTTTTCTCGTTATAAAAATCGATACTTGGGCAAAGTGTGACTTACTTCCGCCACCTATTGTAACCCTGGTTTATAAATATAGATCTAAAATTCATGCTGGGTATTGCAAGCCGTGTAATAGATTGCCATATTTATAGCTTGTGAAAAAAGTTTTGTGATTTATGTCCCTCAATGTTCAAGAAACCGTGATCTACTTGAATTAATTTAATACGGTTTTGCTGTACATTATTCATCTGAATACGATTATCAAAGATGTATCATAATTGGGCACTGTACGTAGACTCGTGTACACCTTTCTCTACGCATATTTGGATCTGAAAAGTGCTTTCGATGGAAAAAATTTTAATCTGTTCCTAGAAAATATAAAGCATATAGGTCTTCATGCCTTTTTCCAGCGGAAAAGTTTCACCTACACAAAGCCGATAATAACACGGACCAGTCCCTGGCGGGTTTTAACATATGCTTTTTTGCTACTATATGCTATATTTGTATTATGCCGATGATCTAAAAATATATGTAAAATTGTGAATCATCGTTAATATGTATTATGCTGTGCTCTGGTGCCATGCTGCAGAGTAAAATACTTTTACTAAGACGAAGTTCTGTTGTCTTAAGGATAGTAACTCACAGAACTACAGTCTACGGTACCGCCATTCCTTGACCGCCATATATATATATATATATATATATATAATCAGTGTATTCATTACGGTAAACTTTGATTTCAACGAATAACAGTCATACATTCAAGTATTCACACTTGATAAACACAAAGTATCTGGAAATATTCCATACGGGAATATTAGTAAACGGTGTTCTAAAATATCGAATCAGAGAAGATCACGATGCTGATAGCCGTCTGTAAAAAAAAATCTCTGTAATCTAAGCTGTTGCGTTGTCTTTCTTTTTAATGACATCCGGCTAAAAAGGGTTTTTTAAATGTGGTTAAATAAGCTTTTTCTCAAAAGAACTTTTGCAGACGTTCAGCCTCTACGAGTCTTAATGCAGCAACGTATAGATGCATTCAACGAAAATTGTTTTGTTAGTATTAGGTCAAATAACTTGCGAAATCAGTTCAGTGAAGTGTGGAGAATGTTTGAATACATGCACTCATTTTTAATTCAATAAACAATAGTTTGAATATTAGAGAGAAAGGAAAGTTATAGAAATTAATAAAGTAGGTTTCACACAAGTGGGGCTGCAATCGAGCAATTATTAACGGCGAATACAAATCAAGCGTTGAAGGCCAGACATTTTGGCGCGCTGAATGTCTAGTACAAAATGAGGAGGAACAAAAAATCCGTGAATCTGTACTGATCTTGAAATGCAAAAGCCTACTATAACGCACAACACTTGAATGAATGGAGTGTACGTTTGGGAAGCAAATGGTTAGCATCGATTCTGCCGGTAACTAATTTGGGAACTGCGAGCATTCTGTATTGGACAGAACAAGAAGCATACGCTAACAGGGCCTTACGATATCCCTGTAACTCGTAGGCAGCCAAAGAAAACGACGACAATGTCAGTTTTCCGCATAAGAGCGTTAGCATATGCTAGTAGAATCACAAAAGAAGTAATAGTTTTCTAGCATAGTAAAAAAAAAGCAATAAAGGCTTTCCAATATATTTTTAAATCTGAAAATATTTACATTTCTTCGGTTTAAAAAAGAGGCATATTGTAAACTCTTGCACAGTACCTAAATGAATGCTGCCGTTTCTATGGATAGCTGTTAGAATAAGATTTGTAAGAGCTTCTGGTTTTCATGCCTGCCGTATTCGAGATAGCTCACCTACAAGCGGAGAATTCACCTGAGGACTGATGCTAGGATTTAATCGTGTTCTGCACTACCTAAAATAGCAGTGAAATACAAAACGGAGCACAGTCCGACTTCTGCTTAGGCTCCGCTTTATTTATGGATACTAGGTATAAGAGCTTTCTGTGCTGACTAGCACGGAACACTTTGCCGCTGTGTAGTCAGCGCTTGATGGCTGGTTGCTTTTCTTAGGCAAATAATTTAACAGATGAATTATTACAACAGTTTTATTCCGTATTTTCCACCTAAGAAAAACCGTGCTCCATACGGCAAGTCAAATACCTCTCTACTAGGCTAAAGCATGGGGATCTGAACTGTGCGCAGGTGACTAGTATGGTAGTCCTACGAATCTAACTATTATTGCTAAACCTGGTTTTACTTATGTCCTATTCACGTTTCCTTTCGATTTTTTGCTTTGTTTTCCGCCACTGTTTACCAAGCGGGATGCGTTTCATGGTCCACAGAGTGGATTTCTATCAGATTCCCAAAGCGCTCGATCCTAGGACAATTATAATTCTAGAGCAAGTGAACTACCTTTACTTTGAACTGCTGGCCGAGTATACTCTCACACGATTCAACGACAAAACGACGATGTCTAAGATTTCTGTCGAAGTTCTGAGCTCCTTCTTCCCACACGTATCTTATCCATCAAAGAGCTAAATAGCTCGTCCACTTTTCTCTATAAGTGTACAGTCATTCGCATAGGAACAGATGCACCATGCAACGTTGTTTACCGTGTTTCATAATTTCTATTTTTCATAAAGTTTACGATGCATTAAGGATTTATGTACTTGGGCCGGCTTGTCATAATTATGACACAATTCATCTTGCACGTAAAATAAAATTTGATTTAAGCTGCACGTACCCATTAAGAGACCCAGCATGCTAAAAAAAAAACCGGTAGGACAAAAATGTTTTTGTTCACTGTCGTTTTTGCAAGTAGGTTCAGATTTATGACAGCAATATACCCTACATTACCGACGAAAAGACAGTCTTGGGGACATTCAATGATACCCAAGCCTACTTCGGTTTCAAGAGTTGTCGGTGTTCCGTCAGCATTGACATTGTGAATCCCGAACAGTGACAAATCGTCCACGAAGAACACCTGACAAAACACAATTTGAAACAAGTGCATTACTTATTTAAGGGTCTCGTACCGTGTTGAAGGTGCTTAGCTTCTATACTATAGTTTATTTAGTGGTGTCTATAGTAAGTCTTCTTTTAATGTTTCCCACCCTGACTCATTGGAAGGATACGTCTAAACACCACGGACATAGTAAATAGGTGAACAAGTTCAAGTAACTATTCTGATACGACATAGGGTCAAATATTGCGGTGTTGTTTATAAAGGCCGCGATCATCCGTAGTGTGCTGCAGTAACCGGCGTCTCTACGAATGCAGATTGTGTAGTCCATATTATTTATGTAACCTTGCTGGAGAAGAATAGTTGAAACTACTGAAAATTCCTTGTTGGCCGGAACTGTTTTAGTACAGGGCAGCTGAAAATGTAACACATACGTAAAAGTACATATGGATCAAAGCGGTGCATTCAGCTCATAGTGTTGGGCTCAATTCGCAATGAAAAAAGTTCTATTAGAAACGCTAAATAATTGTCACAGAGCCACTCATCATAAACGAAGTTGCTGCTTTAACGAATAGAACAATTGCCTGTGCCTAGCAAAATGGCCAACGTAATATATGCGTCTGCGTGATTTTGATATTCCAACGCGAGTTCGTTGAAAAATGAGAAGAAACAACGGACCCCCTGTAATGTCCATGTCGAAACCTATTGCCTTTAAATTGTGCCGTAAGTACATGTTTGCCGATTACTGAACCGTTTCCAATATTCACGTAGCGTGACGTGCTTCCACGGCATGGTATGATACGAACCGATGTCTTGTTGTGAAAATTTATCGAGAGTGGCTACTTCTTGATTTTGCATTTCATTTCTTTGCTAAGAAGCTATACAACTCAACAGCAGAATTTGCAATTTTGCAAACCTTTGGGTAGTCTATACTGGATTCCTATAGCAAGAGTAAACTGAACTTATGGCGTCTATTTTCAATAAGGTGGCAAGCCTTCTACAGGTTTAAGCTAAAGAGAAATCTGACGAACAAGAAAATAGCTATTCTGAGAGACATTGTTGTTGAATGAACCATCATGGCTTGTATCAAATATTTGGCTCCGGTCGCCTAGAGCCGCCTCGATAGTATTTGCTTGCTTCTCTTTCTAGAATAACGAACCTAAACCTGTTCTCTCGAGTAAGAGGTCGACGCAAGCCAGCGGGCTTTGATAGGTCGTCTTAGCAAGGATACTTTAAGGCATGTTCGTGCGTCACGCACGGAGCTTACTACTAACAATTCAGCAATACGTAGAGAAACACGAAACGAAATTACACTTCGGCTTTTCCGTGACCACTAATATCCTCTCATGCTTTTCTAGCAGTGAAAATATTTTCCTAATTTTCTGGTCTCAGTTGACCTGAATATCTTCGCGTAACTAACCGTAGTGTCGAAAATTGCCACTTTGCATTTGGTGCTATAGATGATTTTTGTCATACGCTCGCAATGGTAACTTCGGCCGAGCTTTCGCCTCATTTCCATGCCAGTGCATGGTGCTCGCTAGAGAAATACAAACAAATGATCTCTCCGTATGTATCATCCAGCGGGGCATCAAAGTTACAGGCTAAGTAAGCATTGAAATAAACACCGTGGTGAAAGTCTAAACTTATTTGACACAAGGCAAATAATTTTTTATTTTGTCCTGTGTCTTCCCCCATGTTAAAAGATATAACCAATTCTTATTGGTTATATCTTTTAACATGTTTTAGTGAGCACTAGTTGCTTTAAAAATTATAATTCTGTAATCATTTAAGCGAATTTGCCTGAAATGTGGTCGAATACTCCGGTGATATACATGCATACCTATATACAGGTCTGGACGAAGATTTTAAGGGCTGACAAACTTCACTCGCGTTTACTTTTATTTCTACATACTTTTTCTTTATGTTAACTTAACAGATTCAAAATGGAGGCTAATATATATAATAGAGATTTATCAGTATTACTAATCATTGCCGTCTGATTTCAGAAAAAAATCATCTTTAGCAAGCATGCCCATTTTATTCTCGGCAATATGCATAACTGATTAGACAAGTCTTTAGTATGAGAATATGTAACCCGAGAAAGTAAACGTAATGTTTCTATTGAAAAGTTAGCATTTTTATCGCACGAAATCAGAATTTACGTACGTATATTACGTACGGATTTAGATCGGATGGTCACTTTAATTTACTTTTAGCCACATTGGCCATGGGCATTGTAAAATTATGGTAGTATCTTGCCGCGCTATTGTATGAGCCTAATAACTGACATTGATGATTCAACGAACGCGTGATTTGATCGCTAAAACAGTTTGCCTGAAGTCCGATACCCTAAAAAGTGTTAAATACAGTAAAAGTAAGCAATGCTAAGCTATAACATCGAACATAGAAGATCGTTGGCATGGTGAAACGCTGGGAGCTTTTTTTCATATGAAAAGTAAGTCCTCCTTTGCGAACTGCCATTCAATCGATTTTTCTTGCGTACGATTGGGGACCGAAATTGATTCTGTTACTACTTAATAAATTACTATTGACCTACAAACTGTTCAATGACTGGAGCGCGCAAAACGGGAACAAAATCTTATAGATGAACTCATTGTTCGCTGGCTAAGGTTTCTCATCACTGAAAAATTTAACTAGTTCCAGACCCTAGGTTGTACGTACGATGTCAGCCTAGTTTTTCTGCGGCTGCGTATCGCTCAGATGCAAAAACCGCTACTCAGTTGCTGTTATCCTCCGTACGACTCCTCGTCTACGTACCGATAGAGAGAGTCACGCCACGGAACCTCGGCAACTGGTTCAACCTCATCGCTAGTAGTGGCGTAGCTTAAGGACTATTATTGGGTCCGGCTGCCATTCGCCGTAAGTTCAAAATGCCACGATGCTAGGCGATAACCAGACTTTTAGTAGCAAGCCGACAATATTTGTTTCTGCTATTTGTTAATCTGGTGTGCGCTGTAGAGGTAGGTATTGATGCACGCAAAGTCTTACGATAACATTTTTTGTCATTTGCTCAAAATACGTCTTTAGTATTTTATTGAATGCTGATAGCTAGCGCGAAATTAACTTGTGGATCTCCTGCAAGTCAACTCTAGTTGAAACATACTTTTAATGCGGTTGTAGAAACAAAACAATATTAGTTTTCATATTGCTTAAGTCTTGCTTGTCTCTGTATAACAACCTCGTTCATACGACGGTTCGTTTTTGCTCTAGTTTATCGTAAAGGTGTATCATGGCATCAGATTAGCTGCTTAGAACACGTCCAATCTGGGTTGTAAAATGTTCGTGTTTAATCTAAGAACTCAGCTTTTCATTAATCTTTTAGTGAGCTAGAGACATTTTTTTTTACTGATTCTCTTATTTTTTTTAAATTAGAAAATCTTTACTTTTTTTGCTGGTTATGCTATTCAAGTTACTTATTACTCGAAATTAGAAATCGACACGCATGTTCAAGCTCGCGTTTTGCGCTGTGACACATGTGCGCGCTTGACTTTAAGAAAAGAATGAAGAAGAAAAGTCTAAATTGAAGATAGGTATATGAGATTACAAGTTTAGATGAAACAAGCTTTGGTGCTTTTATCTTGTCGGCGGTTCCCATCGAATATAGCAGTGTGATGAGGCAGTTTTTCAGGGTGACGAGAACTTCGGGTTCGAAGAGCAAGCGTTGTTTGAGTTAACTGGTTAGACTGATAGCCGTCCAAGGAAAAAAGACTTCAGCGAAAGCTGTTTAAAAAATCACCTCCATAATATTTTCCGGTTTTCCCGTCAAAGAAAGACGTTCTGTGTTACCTTTCAGTCTCACAATCTACGTCCAGAACTTATCTGAGTCACTCACTCGAGAGCAGGTACCCTTTACTATAAAAGATTAAGCATTTATACTTCTTCGGACAACTGGCCCATGATAGAGCACAAATGGTTATCCATTGTATCTAAACCTCGTTAAATCCGACTAACAATTAATTTCTGACATATGTTCTTGATTAGTTTTTTTTTTATCACATGACTGACTCACGCAAGCTATATGGAACCGCTGTCAAGCAAAGCTTCAGCTGTGTTTTGTTAGCGCCTGTGGACACCAAGCTGAATATTTTCAGCTTTTGTCATCAAAACGTAAAAGATGAGCCTTCCGCTTCGTCAAATTAGCAGAACTCAAAGTGGTGTAATTTTGCTGCCCTTTGAAACTCGTTGCCAAAGGTAAAATTATCAAAACTGGGACTAAATCGTTTGGCCGGGGTTAAAGACGCTTGACGGTCGTAATCAAGGTGACGCAAAACGGTCTAGGTTCGAAGCTGAGCGTATACAGCTCGACGCTTAACGCCAAGGCCAAATGTCGAACTCGATTTACATAGCATTGTCTCGCAGAGTCTCAGGAAAAAGCAATACGAAGGGGTGACAGCTTACAGCACAATATAACATTGGTCTTCATTTTATACTTTCCACTTTTGAATAATTGATTGTATCTAGCTCCCTCAGTTTCAAAAGGTCAATTTTTTACTTTAGATTGTGCCGTATCAGGGTTCATTCTAATAGCTCGAACCGCCGTGGACGTCCTGAATAGTGAGCTAATTTTGGCTAAATATATGTTCACCCATCATAACTATGTATGTCATATCAGTATATTCCTTCAAAGCCATACTGCTTCCTGAAATGAAAAAGGGTAACTCTTTTCAAGGAGCTTCGTTCACTTTAAGCAACGAAGCGTTCATTGATGCCCCATGCAGCGTTCACCGTTATAAACATCGGTAAAATGGGTAGGAAGTTTGTTCTTTTACAGCGTCGTTAATTCCCACCAGAACTAGTCATTGCTTAATGCATTTCCTGCGTAAGCTCCTCATCTTTGCCACCATTAACGTATCGGTCACTTGATTGGCTAACGCGGCTAAAAATAAATCAAGACAATATTTTATAATATGCACACGATGTCGACAAGCAAAAGAAGAGTCACTGGGTCTGCTCGCTCTCGGCGGACATGTTACCGTCGTCGATAACCGTGCCGTTAGGAAACGCTTTCCGAGATCGCTCTGACTAATACTTGCCGACAAATTAAAATGATTAGAGATGGACAAGTACCCGACGACCCGGCAGTACTTCTTCGATATTTTTGCTGTCCCGAAGCTTCATCAACGCGCCAGATGAGATTAAATCGTTTAGGTATCAACTAGCTATAACTGTGGGGTGACGCAAAAACACGCTGGGGAGCAGTCGAAATGGAAAAGCCGACCTGCCATAGATACAAGTCGACATGCCTACCTTCATACAGTACGTATAGATGAATAACTGGATTTCTAGTAAATCTAAGACACCTGTCATATTGTTAATTAACCGTGATTAAAACCGTAGTTATTCGATCTTAGCCATAAACATTTTTGAGTTTCTGTATTTAGTATTTAACTTGGGCGTATGTCTTAAACGAAGGCCTGCGTCAAAGATTCGAAGAAATATCGTATCAGCAGTTTGGATTTAGCAATTCCTGGCTTTCTTCAAGCTTTCCTTATTCAAAAAAAGGACCACTCGTATTATTTTGAATTGTTTCA
This sequence comes from Varroa destructor, assembly GCF_002443255.2. Taxonomy (NCBI): domain Eukaryota; kingdom Metazoa; phylum Arthropoda; class Arachnida; order Mesostigmata; family Varroidae; genus Varroa; species Varroa destructor. Next base: position 58,277,118 of record NW_019211454.1, on the reverse strand, counting down.
ATATATAACACTTTCAAATGATTTTTTCAATTATATAAATTTTTATAACGCTCTCGGTATTTTATTCTTTAGACGGCTCATTGACTCTCTAATGTTTTTGCCTGAGAAGTACTTCTGAGTTTACTAATGTGAGTACGACCGCTGCAAAATAATAACCTATTAAAGGATAGAACGATATTTTGTATCTTAACTATAGCTCTCCTTTAGATGTTGAAGGTAAAACGATTGTGATTTGACGATCGGAAAGTTTGAAGCTGCGGTAGTTTGTCATATTTGTGTTGTTGTGGCCGATTCTGATACGCACCCATCGATTGCCAAAGTCGAATTTATTTAGCCCAGCAGCTAACAATTGGTTTGGCCTGTTCAAGGAGGCCGTCTACAAATAGATCAGCAATAAACGTGTATTGCATATCATTTATATGCTGTAACACAAAGTGGTATGGATAAAGTTGGTACGTATCGCTGCTTATTTTGAGGTACGGAAAACCGTCGTAACGCTATAAGTAAGACTCGCATATGGAAAATTTTAAAGCAAATGATAGCGCGCGTTGATTTTGATTTGATTTTTATTAATAGTCCGTTTCGTGTAGATACGCTACTGTAAGCGTAGCTGAGTGTATACCTTGCATAATGGTGAGGAGAGCAGGACGTAATTTGCTGTTGTTTACCTTCAGTTATTGTTAATAGTCTGGGCGCTGGACACATCTATTTATACGGCGGTATCAAAGGTACGCTGGTTTACTTTTCAATTATCTTCTCATTTTACCGACTTCTAATTTTGCCCAAACGGCGCGCGCGTCAGTTTCTTCGCTTTCCCCTGGCCTGGACGACGGCAATGATTAAACTGCTCCCTTACGTATGTAGGCGTAAAGCCTGCGATATCGGCGTCGGCCGATTCACGTTGTCGTCAAGTTGCTTTGAGGCAGAAAACGTTGTAATCAGTATCATCAAACAGCCAAGCGGCGCCATTCTGTAAGGCGTCGCTGGTCAACAGTGACGTCACGTGAGCAGTCCTTTTGCTTCTTAAGAAAAATCTGGTGCGTGGCCAAGTGGAAGAGGACAGCAGCGAAGAGATATAACCACCGCAGGGAAATTTGATCTGATATCAGATCACTTTTTTACCTAGACTGTTTTCAGGAAACATGGTAAAGGTTTTTGGGAATCTTTTATATGAGGAGATCTGCGCAGGTCTTTTGTGGCGTTATCTGCTTGTATACAATAGGATAGATTGGGGCACCCGTATTCTATTGACGACCAAAACCATAATATTCAAATACGTATGTCGTATTGTGTGCAAGCATCGAGAGGGCTACGTTTCGATAAATTGAATTAGATTTTCTCCGGGGAGGATGGCGATTCGGGAGGCATTTTCCAAGTCTGACATACCACCCTACCTCTACACTATGCGCCTGTACATCATCGTATGTATTTTGCTTTATATTATATCGTATAGGCCGGTCACATGTTTACAATGATGTTGGCTTTTTTTTTTTTTTGATGTTTGCCATTTAGTAATTTCTGCTTGCTGAAATAGTGTAGTAAACGACATTGTGTGCCATTAGTACTTTTATCGTTATGCTCTTTACTCTTATCATGATTATTAATAAAATTTAACATGTTGCGTGTTCCGCTCAGACGCGAGGCCACCGCTGCCGGGCCAACAGCTGTCGAAGAAATCCCTTTGTTATGAGGCAACCCGTTCTTTACTACCTAGCTTGTCCTGCAAAGCCATTAGCTAAGATCATTCAATCTATTTCTCTTCATTTTTCATGGGCATTGTGCAAGTAAAGGCAGTCGTTAATATCGTTTCCGCTACGCTCGTGCGATTCTCTCCACGACCGGTTCGTGATCACGTTCACCCTCCGCCAGTCGTTGGTCGATGTTGAAAAGTTAACGTAATCTGTCTTCACACGGGCGAGTGGCACGACCGCCTCACTTCCAGCGCGCTCTGCATGCGAACATGGTCCGAGAGGGTCACTATGCCACTCGAGATGACATCAATTCAACAGGCATCACATATAAACTGGCACTGAATCATACGAAGTTAAAGCCAACTAATAATTAACTTTGTTTCATCGATCCAATTAGGCGTTGCTTTAAAAGAGACAAGCAGCTAATCCACAAGGGTAATCAGTTTGTGCATACGTATACTGATGATTTTGGCAACGCCAATATTATTTGCCACATCTCTGGATTACTCGATTCGATTTGAAGAAGAGCTGAAATGGAAACTTCTAAAAGGTACCTTCAAGCTTATTAAACCAGACAGCAACAAAGTGTGTATTCGTGAGCTCCTTTGGTGTGTTGTGTCCCGTACTACGACTTCTGGACGTACGAGTAAAAAAGTCGACTATGTTGCTAAGTTAAATAACTTATTACATACTTAGAAATATCATATTTTATATGTGTATATATATAATATGATATATATAAATACCATATTCCAAAGATAAATATATATATGTATACCCTCATCTTTTCTGTCCTGGCAAACACTTATTTAGGGGCGCATTAGAGAAAGGCTAATTTTACTTTGTGCTATATAAGGAACTCATAATATATATATATATATATATGATAATTGCATCAAATTTTCGCTCACAGATTTAAACAATATCTGTCTTGTAGGACTAACTCTATGACAGTATGGATTAACTTAAGAAAAAATCCACGAAGAAACAGCGTTCACATGCCATATATGAGTATTCCACTACAAATCACAACTTCTACATGACACAATCGGAAAGCATTTTATAAACTGTGTGAAAATGTCTCTTTTTCTTATTCCATAAAATGTGAAAAGATGTCAAATGCAAAGGTCGTAAATTCTGCTAATGAATAACTGTTCATGCTGTTCATTTGTGTCGCATTTACAAGTTACCTCCCTGGAAGCTCTTTTATTTAAGTACTGCGTGCAAAGGTCAGTAGGCAAAGATCCGTTCAAATACGGGCTAAACCGTAATCGTAAACGAGCTAGACGACACGGTTCGCGTGCTTTGAAGGTCTCCTTGTTGACTAAAGGTGTTCTATCGCGACCCTTTCTCCTCCTATGTTTACGCCAACTGATCAAAATTAACAGTCATTGACAAGAATCAGCCGATGTATGATATACAACGAATATAATAAAATATGCTGATTTAGATTTTGTTTATTAAGATCTAGGAATAAATAACGGGGGGGGGGGGGTAAATATCAATATTTACCCCCTGCTATTTATTAGATTTATATATATATATATATATATATATATATATATATATATATAGCTGGTAGAGCTTTTGTTTTCTGTTCAATCACTGAATAGCCACATCAACGCTATTTTATCTGGTGTCATATCTGTCGCCTTTTTCTAATCGCTCTATGTATACGGTTGGCTTGAAATATATAATAGAAGTTCAACATACAAATCGGTATCTCAGTCGACCATAAGCGTATTCGAGATACGGTTTCATTCGAAGTATATGACGCAAGAAAATCATTGTTTTCTGGTTTTCCAAAGTACTCTTATAATACTGTTGCCTATCAGGCCGACTTATGAGCGTGTAGCGTCCAGAGCTTCAATGATAAAATGTAGTGTACTATCCTATGAAACCTTACGAGGAGGTTCAGTAGGAGGAACCGTACGTGAGATGGTCTAGGTTCGGCGTTGAGCCCAACATACACCGTGTTCGGTGGCAGCTTAAATTCGAAACAGTTAGTCTTGATTCACACTCAGGTACATCGGGAATTACGCTGTATCTGAAAAAATTAAAGCCAGCACAATTATCTTCTTGCTTATTTCCCGTATAAGAGCTATTTAACGGGTCAATCAAATATAAACAAATCAGTGTATTTTACTGAATATGGAAGACGTTACAAGCTTAAATTCGACTCATAATTCTGCTAACCCGAGTTGAATCTACTTTTTCAGAGAAGGGCTTAGTTTATTTTATTGAGAATATAAATGTAACGTACATAAAGGGTCTACTAAGACGATAACATGTATGTTCTAGAGTCTTTGGTCCATACGCCGTCGATTACAGACAATATATGAAGATTTATCGGAAACCTTTGGAGAACGTGTCCTCTATACGATGCACACGCATTTGCTAATCGCTCACTATATCGAGTACTTGCGGGCGTACAGCTTTAATCAGTGGCTCTAAGCAGCACCCTTATTGAATCTGCAAGGGAAACGACACTTAAAATAGAATCAGTGCAAAGTACTGGTTAAAAGAAGAATGTTTTGACCCTTCAATTATGTTGTAGGATTGTGTAGCAGTGAATCGTACACAGTCAACTCTCATTATGCATGAGCATATTGTTTATACACTGCATAAGCATCTCTTGCGAAATAGACCTCTTTCGACAAGACAGTATCGAACCAGAATTATACCGAAAATCTATATATTCTCGTGCTGACTTAATACTTGGTCATAGTACCCCAACAAAGTCTAATTTCGAACAAAGCTGACACTTAAGACTAGCATGAGACTAAATGCAATTGTCGAAATAGTAGAAGTTATCGTTCGTTGAGGGGTCCATTCTAAGGTCGAGTCACCAATTTAAAGCAATAAGTTTTTATTTGACACGCGTATTGAATCCTTTATTGTACATGCGCCAATAAACCGCTTTATCGGCAAAAGTCATAAACAACAACAGATCATAATAATAGCGACAACAGCGATGACCAAAGCAAACCAGTACCATTTGTAAACGCCAAAATGTTCTCTTACCTATTTTCAGGCAAACTATTTTTTATCTATCTGCGAAAATGCCGAGACGAGAAGATATAGAGTGAAAAGCTTATTGTCACGTAATCTTTGACCTCAACATGAATATAAAACACAGAAAAGGGTTGATAAAACAATAAGTACAATATCGTTGAAAAATGTGTACAAACATAAACTTCGTGTTAATGCGTATCCAAACAACTCTCAAGCTGTGATTCACTGAGTAGGCGTCATAAACAAAACATAGGTACCTCGTCTCCAATCGACGCTGTAACTTATTCAACACTGAGCTTTTGATGTGTAAAATACAAATAAATCAAACTTTACTAGGCATATGGTGAGACTCTTTCAAACATGACAGCCTAAATACGTTTGGCGTGCCAGGTTTCTGAAAATGTCGCGTTTAAATGCCAGAACGCAACGCAACTCCGGATCGGCTGTGGGAGACTGACGGCGTGTTGCTGGCGTCACGGGCTGCAGGTTTCAAACGTTTAGATTAAGTGAGGTCATACAGACGAAACTGCTTCACTCGAACTACGTAGCTTTTCACGCCACTGTGTGTATCGGCCTCTTGTGGTTCCTATTCCCGTCTTCGATCACTTTCGTTGACTGGATACCAAAGAGTCGATAGTTATATACTTTTCCACTCTCGTTTTTCAATACTGATACAGCATCGAATATATTGTAAGATGATAACCCTTTGTTTAATATAATGCTCTATTTATTTCTATCTTGGTGCGGATTATTTGATCAAAGCTGTAAACCGTAGTGCTAACGAGCAAACCGCACAAAAGCATGTATATCGATGTTCATTTTTAACTTCAAACTTAAACATATACTTTCGTTTCAATCTAATATCGTCTGACGATCACATAATATTGCCCGATGCACACACGACATTGCGCCGATGTATAGCAACAAGCTAAAAATAAACAAATATCTATTGGCAATACTTTCATCATATGTGGAAACATCAGTTTGAACATAATTTCTATAGGACTTGAAAGGCGACATAAACCACGAAATAGCTTTCCGTGGCATTTTCCATAGACGCTTTTCTTACCAAACTAGTAAATCTACCTGCCGTCCTGCCTGCCTGTCTGTCCTTTGTTGAACTAAAGAAAGACTAATTAACGCTGACCGCTACGCCATTGAGTGCTAAACTCTTTCAAACACATGCGACCAGACACTTTGGCCCTTCTATTCAGTTCTTGCTCGCAGTTTCTTTACTGGTTGCTTTCTACTATAATAAATGCAGATAATGCATCAATCAGTTAGTTGAAGACATTCAACTAGATGGCGAGAAAGTTTGTCACTCTTGCCGTGGACGTCGAAACATCTGTCTGGACTAGCCGCTTTCTTTTGTTTAGAATAAGATCCATCGAGTCTCAAAGCGGTAGCTGCAGAAATTTACAAACGACGCTTCTTTGTTCTATTCCTGCAAAATTTTATACATGTGCGACGAGATAGGATAAAGTGCGGGCCGTATGTTTCTATCTATTTGTCAGCATCGAGTCGGTTAACTTGTCCTGGCCTTACCGAGACTTATGAACGAGAGACCTTCTCTGTCATAAATTTCTGGTGACGGTTACCACAGAGGTCCGTATTACTTTATACCTACAACTATAGCTACTCCAACTCGAAGCTAGCTCTACGAGATGGCATCGAGCCGATAGCGAACAAAAGGCTTCTAGAAGACGCGTTGTCTACTGTCCATTACCAATCTGGTGCCTCATTCCTTTATAGCCATTCACACGCGCGTCAGCCTGTCTGCAAGGGCTTTTCCTTTCTTGCCTCCTGCGGGCATTGCTGACAATCGAGATATTCGAGAGGAGGTTGAATCTGCGGGTCGCTTAACAGCGGAGCAAAGGCTAATACTACAGCTACAGCCAATGGCTACACCAATCGTATCAGCGGCGATATAATGGCCCTATCCAGCTGCGCGCAGAATTTATCGATTCATGGCTGTATTCGTGATGTCGATAAACTAGCAAACGTTATCATTAGACTACAGCTCATGTACGCGCGGGTAGAAGCGACGTAGCATGAGCTGCGACTGGCAAACAAGGCGCCATTTTCCACTTTTGGACTGCATAGTTCATCAGCTGTAACTTAAATAGCTCTCAGTGTTCGTAGCTGTCGAAGGTCATCAATCCCGCAGTGATGGCGCTGTGTCCGTCCTTTCGATGACTTGGATACTTACATTTTAATTTTATTGTTCATATCGTTTGTTTAATATAGTATCACAGATGGATGCTGAAATTGTACAGTAAATATAATCTCTAGTCATTGCATAATGGATGAGACAATGTCATTCTTTTCTACTGTTCGAAACCGTTTAGCAACTTATTGCGTAAGTCCAATATCAGTTTTAAAAAAAAACATATATTCAATGATGTATATCATATTTATGTAGGGTGTGTCTTTGTATAATTTCAGAAATGCAGGTCAGGAAATGTTTGGTGACAAAATGAACGGTTTTCAGCGCAGACCGTCGCGACCCGCAGAACATAAGAGGATGGCCTTGTTTAATGTGCAAGGCCTAGTCGTATCGACAGATACCTGCACACGAGATCAGATACGTAAGGTTATCTGGTTCAAATCTCTGGAAAAGGATATCTTCGTTGGGTCATTCCCACGAGCCGGTGAGCTTCTAATTGGCCCTCCATCGTTAAGAGCTTTCAATACATAGTCGCTTTGTTGTCAAGAGTACCCTAGCAACCTTTTTGTGCGATTCTAAAAATCTTATCGATACTATATCGATAGCGGCTCTTGAAGATCGAGAAATCGCATGGCAATCCGATTACCGGGTAGAGGTGTACAGAAGCAAAAAAAAACCCAAGCAGAAAAAAAAAAAACAGAATTGGTGCAAGAATTTTTGCGGAGATGAGGTTGGCACGTTGCGCATTAATCAATCCATAGGTGGAAGCTGGGTCCAATACATCATCTGGACGTTACTTCGTGGAACTGACAACGTTTTACCTACTTTGAAAGAAATGCGCACAAAGTACTTCCCCTGTATTGAGCAGGTGGACCCGGACTACGTGGACAAAGACCTCACAAAGGTACGCTTCGATGATCTCTCGGCCTAAACCAACTAGGTTCACAAAAGGTTCAATTCGAGGAATATGACTGGGCAGCCACACATTGACGAAACAGTCAGGTTGATCGGTGGCGTATCTGAAGGTAATAAGGGCTTGAAAGAAAATTGCTGCTATGTACCTATGCAACCCAAGACCATTCGGGTCGACACGTTTAGTTTCCATTTAGAAGCTTTATGCTACACACTACGTTAAGAAAATATCTTATTCTCGAATAACTAGCCCATACACATGCTTTTAGTTAAACTGCGAACACCTTTAAAATAGTGGACATGAACATCTAATAATTCGCTCTGTATGTAATATGTTTTCCTTTGGTTTTATTTTTAATCTTCTAAAATTGTATAGCGCAACGAAGGCCGTCTTATCCACCATCATCTTCCGAGAGCGTTCGTCCCAGCAGGAGTTCAAAAAAGCATCTATATCATCCGGAACCCATATGACGTCTGTGTGTCGTACTACTATTACCTTAAAGTCAAGTAGGTTTTAATAGACGAAGTGGTTCCTTAAGTTGACGTTACAGGTTTTCACAGACGCGTTACCCATTCGAGTTAGTTACATCAACCTTGAATTAATCGAATCAATCGAGTAAACAATTGTCATATTAGTGTCGGGCGAAACATTTGTAAAGGTTGCTCCATTGCTAGACGCCTACCGATTTTTACTCATGTTTTTGTCATGGCACCTTTACCATTATGGTTCCGTGCTACAGTCAATGTCGTTTCAGTATGTTTCTCTGTTAGCGTAATAGATTTATAATAATAAAAGTAAATGTATCTTTGTTTCAATGTCGTTGATATGAAACAGACTACGGACTTATAAAGGTTTTGCTAAGGCATTGCGACCTCTTTCAAACAAAGCGCCAGTGAGTGTCACGAATGCTCATTTGTAGTAGCTCGCCATTTGCAATACTATACGTCATAGCGGGAGGACACCCTGAGCCTTCTTCCCGAACGTCTAACCGGTTCGTCTGGAATCAATTGGACTCATGCGGCAAGGCTCCGATGTTAAACATTTTTTTTATGACCGTTGTTACATTGACTAGCCTGTATAAGTGTAGCAATGTCGTAGATGTAATTTTGTTACAAATCAAATGAAAATGTGGTGTCGTAAAGAAAGGATGATGAACGTGCTTGAAACAGCTTAACAGAGTAAACGGTAAATTTTTAAATAGTAAATTTTTCAAATTCCAATATAGTGGAACGTTTTATAGAAAAAAATGGCTCAAACATTTTATTGTAGAGGCTTTGACAACGATGCCCAAAGAGCGTTCTTACATAACTCACTCATAAACTTTCATAATCTATAATGGGAACAATAACCTTTCTAATAAACCGAATTTGTCATAATCTTTTACGATCACCGTTATATCGGATGTTGGTGATAATGATCTTCGAGCAAACCAGTAGCTCGATTTGCTCGATTCGTGAAATCAGTAAGTCGATCCGGTAAGAAAATGTCCAGTGACATGCAGATGTACTTTTCTATATGCAATCACAATTCCAGTGGAAAGTATGAAGCCGATTTCGGGGACTTCTTTGAATGCTTTTTTCGGGGTGAGGTTCCGTTTGGCGACTATTTTGACCACATTGCCAGCTGGTACGAAGCTCGAGATGAGCCTACAACTAAGATTCTCTTCTACGAACAGATGATGGATAACCCTAACCGCGCTATAGTCGAAATCGCTGACTTTATTGGCGTTTCCGTAACACCAGAACAAGTCTTGGTTAGTAATCGCATCACGTCGTTAGAGAAGCTTTGATAATCCGTGTTAGTGTTCTTGCCCATATAGCCTTCGTATGAAAAGAGAAGCTTTACGACTGGGTAATCTTGTCGCCATGGCCACTTGTAGTAACGGCACTTTCATACGCATCAGGCCTAACGCTTTGAAACCTAACCGGTTTGAAAATGATTAATGTTTTTTTTTTTTTTTTTTTTTTCTAATATTACTGCTGCAGTGGCTATACTGTACGTCAAACTAGCGACTGGACATACATCATGGCGTTATCAAATTTTTTTTATGCTTCGATTCTAGGAGATTGCGAGTCTAACGAACTTGGAATCGCTGTGCGGGATTGAAACGGAAAACGTTTCCCGGGAACACTATCGTTACGCGTATAATGGCGACTGGAAAAAAATGATGACCGAAGGCCAAAAGGTTCGCCTTGATGAACTCGTCGAACAGTTTCGATACACGGATATGTACAAAGTATGGGTTCAGTATGCCCATATCTAATTTACTGCTCGTGAGACGATGCCAGCAATAACAAGCGAATGGCAACAAAGAGACCCTGGACCATATAAACACCGTACAAGCACGCATGCTTGCCAACATTAAGATGAGGTAAAAATTGCTTGACTACAGTTGACATACGATTTATAATGAATTGAGACGACTGTGCTAAAAAAAATTATATATATATATATATATATACTCAATATACATCAGTATTAATCATTCCAGTGTTGCTAACAACGAACGCCACAATTAACTAGCTGATCGGCTAATGATTACTATAGGGAAATCTGACAAATTGTGTGTTCATTCAACATGAACACAGAAATCTAATATGTATACTACTATTTTACTGCAGAATTAACATTTAAAACACGTGTCAGTAGCCGTTCCTGGATAAGACCGCTCGCATGTCTCGCAGCACATTAAGGTACTTCAGACTGGGTCTACGATACATAACGTTCCATGTCATTGTAATAGAGGATTATGGTTAGTTACCATCTATCTATAGCGGTTTATTATGGTGTATTGTTTATTAATCTAATAAAGGTAAAATAGACCTATGAATCACAAAGGATTGCCTTTTTGCAGCCAACGTATTATAGGCAGCCTAGGGAGTCATGAACATGTTAGCATGCTAAAGACGTATTTATATAATGTTTTCCCTATTTATATTCTAGACAACAGTAGGTAGTTTTACTTATCTACGTTTTCACCTATCAAACAGATACTGTCGCAACAATATACTGACGAAAGTTCACGTCCCGTATCTAGCGTGCTGTAAGAATGATTAAGCTTTATGCTGGCCGATATGCCGACCGATAATGCTAGGATCTTTAGTGAGGTAACAATGTGAAGACTTTTGGGGATATGGACATTAGAGAAGGGATAAATAACCACATTTTAAGAACTTAACTCTTTGAGAGAGACTAAACCATTGACATTGAGAGGCACCTCATATCGATACAAACTTAGCTTCCTAACGCTATTTTACATGAAGGCTACAATTAAAAGGATGCGCTGTGTGCTCCGTTATCGACGACAATATTCAGGACTTATTTTGACCTCTGACCTTGATGTCTGCGAATTTCTTTCAACGAATTTGTGCGTGAAACTGACATCTTAGGCTGGAAAACAAACATGCTCTATGAAAAACACGGGAGCTTAGCAATCCAAAGATTCATGGATTTGGACCACGTAAAGGGCTTCCTGGTGCATCCTTAGAATTATACTATGCTAACGACACAAAGCTGCAGTTCTTTCATTTTCTTTCCTACGCCGATACTTCTGTATGCGTTATTATGGATCAATCTGTATGGCTTCTGATAGAGATCACAATTATTATCTCAAGTATAAATGTTGTTTGAACGGATTACCTTTATTATTTACTAGGGTTATTAGATTAAATTGACTGTAGTATATGTACACATATAGCAATCTTACAATATAGTATTATAGTTTTTTTTCGTATAGTGTGTATTTTTGCACACATACCTAGTTAAATCATTTTACCAAACCAGAAATGTATTATATAATATTTGAATTAATGAAAATATACAGGGATACCATAACATGGTAGTGATGCAGGAGAATTCGTGCCTTATTTCGACTACGTATTATTTTTTTATGTTTACAAAATAAACTTCCCCAAAATTAAAATCCATTCCCCTTTCTACAGTCGTATATTTGGCTACGTATCACGTTGATATCCGCCATAAGATTCATTTGAATCTACAGCGTTAATAAATGCACTTTGTTCACCTATTGCACACCGTCGATATCTGATCCCAAATTAATATTACCTTTACCTATACTTATAGAGAGGTGGTTACATGTTTTAGTACCAATTTTAGAAGATTGTCACCCGTGTACAGCTGATAGCGGCGCTAAACACTTTTTGCTCGCCCATTTTAACAAAACGCATGTAGTCTGTATACGTTTGAATTTCTGTCTTGTCGTCTGCAGCAGTGGCGAGGAGAGTGGAAAATCCGGCTTGCCTCAGCTTCAAACCCCGTTTTATTATGAGGCTGACCACCTTCATAAAATGATTATAGTTCCTAATTTGATCTTATCGTCACCTCTGCTTATAATAATAATAATAACAACAGATTTAAGATCTATTCCCACTCTGCCACCGGGTATTGCCGCTGAGCGATTTCAGCTGTTACGCGAAAAAGTTACAGCTTCATCATGTTCTTGCGCCAATCATGTACGCAACAGGTGTAAACATTTACAAGCGCCATGACGATTACATGTTTCAGCTTCGATTTTTAACGTGGTCAACGTATTGCAATCGAGTTACGCCGCTCGGTACGGATGATGAAACTGGTAAACACACAAGCATGGAAGAACGAACCTCTGAATATCGTGTATGTGCGTGCTTGCCATCGCATCCTACGAGGTTCATTGGGAAAGCCGAAGAACGTTGTAAATGATTTCCTGAATTTCTTCAACGATCTGCAAAATTTCATTCTGCTCCTTTCGTAACTCTTCTAATTTGAGCAGAAGAACCTTATCCAGTTGACCGTTTCTCTGGGCTAAAATATCCGTCAAAGGCTGAAAGAGAAAACGTATATTAAATTCGAACACTAATTATTCACAGAAATACAAAGCTCAATACTAATAACTACAATAACTACTAACTTTCTTTCTTACGCTCGGTTTAAATTAGTTAGTTGACGCATAGAATCTGCGCGACAGAGGAATTCTATATAATGGAAGGCTCGCCCGACGTTTTATATCAATATTAAAATTTGATGTCACTTCTATCTATCAATGCATTGATATGATAAACTTAGAAGTATCAGCTTTTCGAATCAACGATCAGCATAAATCACAACTGTTAGCTGTATAAAATATTATTCACAACTGTTTTTGCTGCCGGGCGCACTCTCAGCGACTGCGTCGTTATTTACCTGGGGTGACAGGGGCGGCTGGTGAAGCATGAGTTGTGGGGATGCTTGCGGCGGTGGTTTAGAGAATGTTTTAATGGTAGTGATAAATTGGCCTACGATTGAGTCAAACTCTTCATCAGTTTTGAGGGCTTGACTATACCAGGCCGCCATTTCAGTTAAAGAACCCAAAGCCAGTTTAAGTTGAAGACATGTGCGATGAGCAGAAATTGACTCTCGGTACCATGTTTGTAGACGTTGCGAAAGTTTATAGCATGGTTTCAGGCAGCGATCCTGCGAATTGCATTACAGTAAGAAAATATGACAATGCTACAATAACATTGCAGTCGTGTTTGGGGAATGGCATTTAAATTCACATCTGGTATTGTGTGGTGTAAAAAAAATATATTTCGTTTATCGCTATATTAACAATCGCATAATCGTTCACTTAGCCGGATCAATGTATCCTTTTGTGTTGTTATCATAGCAAAGGAGAAAGGATAAAAAAAAACTTGATTCAACTGTTGAACATCAATAAACACTGATTTAGCAGTACACACCAAACTATATGGCACCATTATCTACCTGCATTAAAGCCATAAGCTTAAGGCTTGTCTGCTGCATTTTATGTTTCTCCAGCATATGGAACTGCTCATCGTGATAAGTCAGCTTCTTCGTAGCCTGTCGGACAAATGAATCATTTAAATTATATATAATTTAAATAAACTAAATAAATAATTTAAATAAATATAAACTAAAGTGCCCGTATTAGTGTCAACGACCACAGAGGTATCCTATTCGACACCATTATCAACTTTGATGAACCCGTTCCTAAGCATTTGAACCGAACAGAAGTAATTTACCTTGTCCCGTGCTAACGCCTGCCAGTTGTCCCTAATCTTTGCCACGTAACTCGAGGCGGTTTCAAGACATCCATCGACCGGAGGAACTTCTGATCGGCGTTGCGTCCACTGTTTTGACAACGACTTTGGCGACAACACCTAAGCACAAAAGTCTAATTAGATTAGCAAACTCGTATATAATCAGCAGTCAATTGTTATATCGAATAATTAACTATCGTGTACCTGCACACTTACACCACTGTTCTTATAATAGAGCTTTCATACCGGTCGAGTATTAATGTCGGAAAATATTACGTGAACAATAAGTTTTACTTAAGGCTTTAGAACTATTAGCAAAAACAATTAGTTTCCTTCAGGCCCAGCACACAAAATCTGTGGATATCCACTTTAGATCTCTAATAAAACGGCAATTTAATAGATCTGTCAATGATTGAAACTTAATAATATTAAGTCATTTTTACAAAATTTGCGCACACTTCGCTTTTCACTGTCCTATTACTCACCTTCGCCTCTAGAGAATCAATCTCACGTTCTGTTCGGGCAAGGCTATCCAGCATCGGTCTCTGAGCAGCCGGCTGTTTAGATGCCACCATCCTCTTTAACTGGTCCAACTCTGGACTTTCCGTCGGAACTAGTGCCGTTAGTTCGCATATCTTAAGCGCAGAGGTTTATAATTATGTCTTTACCGATAACATTATCAAGCTCAGTTTGGCAGCCGATATAGGTATTAATGAGAAACATGAATCAGCGATTTGAAAGGTTTTTTGTCTGTCTGTGAGGCCACTTTATCCTATTGTAAACAAAGTCATTGGTCAGACAGCTGGTTCAGACGAACAGGTGTTGCGATTTTGATCTCAAACACTAACATTGTATCTCACCTGAGCTTGCGATTTCGCAGTTCGTGTAAGCTGCCGATCCATAGCGTAGGCGGCTTCCTTTGTAAAGCGAAACTCAGCTTTAAGTCCTGCTGTCCTTTCCTCAATGAGGGCGGCCAACTCCATAGGCGCCTAACATAGCGAAACATAAACAGTAAATTTTATGGGTAAAGGTATAATTAGATGCTCTTTGTACACCTATTTTAGGAAAGTTAATCATACTTCTACATGTTATGTCCGGTTGTGCCATTAGACACTGCCTCAAACGGTTGTCTGCCGGCATGAAATGAACCCCGAGTCTATGGCCGGGCCCGAACCTGGGCCAGTCCTATATCATTCCTGCTAGTATGCAAACACTAACCAGGTTGTTATTACTTTATCGCGCGGGCGATGATACGTTCTGAAGTAAAACTACCTTTTCAAGATGTTGGTAACAGCGTAGAAGCCTTTCAATGAGCCGCTTTGTAACGTGCGTAATACTGCACCAAGTCTTTGCAATAGATGCATCTTCATCGAGGTTCACGCCGCTCGATGGAAACTCCGGAAACTTTGCACTCTGCATACTCTGCACACTGCTTAGACGCACCTGTAATGAGTGCCAAGCTCAACATTTAATAATATGTGCTTCGATTAAACTACGCCAGTTTTTTTTAATTATTTCAATTTTGCTAAAACATACAAAACCAACATCAGCAGTGTAATATAACTGATAGGACAATGCTTTGATTCCATTTCGAACGATTTTTATCCCTTGAAAGCTAAAAAGGGTAGTTTGTATTAAAGATAGTCCTTAACCGATAACCTTCCATAACAGATTAAACGATAACCTTCCATAACAGATAATGTTTCACTTGCCATGGAAAATACCCATACATATTGTGCATATCTCTGAGGGCATATATCTTCAAAAAAGAGACAATACTTCTACGTACTTCTTTAGCTTCGACATTGAACAAATAGGCCGCTCGTTGTACGCAGGTGGCAGGAAGATGGCCATTCTGCTGTAGATAGTTCTCTAGCAACTGCTTGTCGAATGTAACCAGCTGATTCTTGGATGAAACATTGGTTTGTTTGTTTAGTTGCTCCGCAATGTCAGACATGCGAGGCCGAGTATCTTCGACGCCATCTAAATGAAAAATATGTGTTTTACCTTACGTGGAAATAATACTAAAGCGCGGTTATTTATGGTATGTGTACGCAAACGCTAAACATTCACTGCGACCCAATCAAATGTCTGACTGTATAACATACAATATTGTTTGCGCAAGACTGTTCAAACGAATAACCCTACAGATACGATTTTTCTGGATTCGTTATTATTAGTTAATTAGTTTAGTAAATTATTAGTTACTGACGATTTTTTTTATTATTTAGTATTTGAGAAAAAATTATCTTCGGATAAAAACGCCAACTGATCATTATTCATTGTCAACACGTTATTCAGTTACATGTCTATTTTCGCTCTCTCTCTCTCTATATATATATATATATATATATATATATATATATAGAAAGTATAAGAGATTTGTTTTTTTGTACTTAAGATCTTGCTTAAGTTCATTTTGCACCTTTTGCAATGTAGAGCACTAGCTCGCGGCACTCGCTAACATGAAATACGTGAAGTCGCCGACAACACAGAATGGCAGTAACCTCTTCGAAGAACCGATCGAACGACCACATCCTACTGCTATCGCACTCCATCACTCCAGCCAAAATGGGCACGAATAGTTCCTGTAATTACAGATTGTGTTTCAATAATTTAAGTATCGATGTTCGCTATATAGAAGGCTAATCCTGTCTAGTTAAGAAAACAAATTAGTATACAGAGGATATGAGTTAGACCCCTATTTGGTGAAAACTGTATTATTAATGAACTTCTAATTACTGAGATATTCAATGAAATATATATTGGAGATGCGGTGCTAACGTAAATGTTTGTTGCCACACATGTTATAAAGTGATGCTTAACCTTGAGCCCAGCACTAAGAAGACAAGTTTTCGGTAGGTCTCTGCCCCACTCTATCGACGAAGTGCTATGGTCCTTCTGCACACCCGAAATCACCCCGGATTCCTTTTTCGTCGTGATGAAGTGCATGCAGTCGCGATTTCTTCGCCCGCCATATGGTCGAAAGGGCAGGCTTCCGGTCGCCACATGATAGAGAGTTACCCCAATGCTCCAGAGATCCACATTTGAGCTGAACAGCTTGTCACCCGGTTTGCGCAAGACGGCCCTCTCATACATATGCGGATGAAGGTACTCTTCAGTTCCGTATAGAGACATAAATTGCTGATCCTCTTCTAGCTCGCGAGCCGCTCCAAAGTCAGTCAACTTATAAATCGAGCGGCCATCTTCAGCAACATATTTCATTATGTTTCCAGGCTTTAAATCTCGGTGAATAATACTGAGAAAAACACACAAGGGCAAAATAGATAAATTGGTTAGCTATATACTTCATCGAACTACTGTCGATGACTACACCTAGTAATGAATGATCAGTTGAAAAGACGAAACAAAACTAGAAGAACTAATTAGTTATATGTTGCTGCACTGATATAACATGTTCTGTCTCTCCAATGTAGATAAATAGACGAGTGGTCTTTTCACATTGACCAATGTTTACCTGTTATCACGTAGATGCTTCATGCCAGCTGTGAGATCTTTAAGTACTAATAAGAATTCATCCTCTTCTAACCCGTAAGAGTTCATAGGATCGTCTAGAATTGAGAACAGCGATCCTCCCGTGCATAACTCCATAACCAATACCTGATAAAAAGGAGATGAAACAGAGTCGTCACGATTTTCCAGTCAGAGATACACGACAGTGTTGCGAAGAACGTAACGTTTTGTGTCAGATTCTCTGGGGCTATCAAAAACAGCAGCTTATTCTGTGCAAACACAGCCACGAAATGTTCGTCGTCGTTAATTCAACTGCTTGCTGGTCATAGCGTACACTCAACTTTATCGAAATAGCTGAAATTTTAATACGTCTTTATTGCTCCTAGGATACACCATTGTTATAGCTGAAAAGATATATATATATGTGTACCTTGATTGAGGCATATATTCCTATTTTATAGATCCGTACCTTGCTTGAGTTTTCCAAATCATCTTCAATAGAAATAAGCTTGACAATATTTTCATGGTTCACCTAGAATACACCCAGAAGATACGAACAGAAATGAAAAAGCAAATTTGATCAGGGCAACTGCAGTTCTGATACTGTCTATTATCTGCGCTAATGGAAAAACTCTGCTCTACGTAAAACATAATGGATATAAAAACATATCGAATAGGCTATCCGCTTATTCAGTACACATTATCATTGTTGTCGTTAGAGCAGACAGCTGGGTTGAACATAATAAATAGTAAACTTACTACTCTGCTAACAAAAGATTCAATTCTAACCTTTCGCAAAACATCGAATTCTCTCATTTGTACATTGGCAGGACGATCAAGCGAAAGCTTGTTAAATGTTTTGACGGCCACAGGATCACCGGTTTTTTTATTTACGCCCTGGTAGACCGTTGCCGTCGCGCCTCGGCCGAGAATGCAGGTTGTACTCCATACATAATTTGCTGAGCCTCGCAGGTACGACATTGTGATATTGTTCCGACTAAAACGTACAAGAAAATTAAAAAGTCTATCACAACTGAGTTCCTGTGTAGAATAGGCCCGTCCGTGACCTTTCGTAGAATTTTTTTTTGTAGAATTAGAAGAATCCGATTTGCAAACAGTTGAAAATTCTTGAAACGCTTGGTCGTTGATACAGTAGCACAGAGAAATCGATAAGGCTATTCTAAGGTGAATCTGTTTCAAGTTTTATATCCGGTATCGCCGTTAGGCACTCCATCAGTACACTCCTGAAGTATTTCCATCAGCCTTCAGTAAATCGAAGCTATCCGTTTAGAAACGGACTTATTATTTAGATTCGAAGTTAAATCAGCTTTAATTAAGACTGCACAAAACTGATTCAATGTGTAAAGTTCGTTCCGCCAATTTAAGTACAGTGGAACGTCATTACGTGCCGCTTCAAGTTGAACCATTAAAGATTTTTTCCACTAGATTCAAAATAAGTGTTCCAACAGCAGAAAATTAAGCTATATTCCTATTAGGTTTTGACATTATGGACATCCTACGCTCACTGGCCGGCTACTTTTTAAACTTTAAGTTTCATCACTTAAGAGCCTAGAACTACATAACGATCTTGTTTAATTGTATTCATAACTAGAGTCAGCTTTTGTTTTCGGCAGATTCTCAGAGCAATCTGATATTTTAGCATAACTAATTCTACAATGTGTTTCTATAGAAAATTAACAATCTGACTGGACGTATTAAGTTGTATATCGACTTACCTGTGTCCAAGCGATACTAAAGTTTTCTGTGCACGAAAGAAGGCAACGCTACTTGTCAATGTAATGCTGTGTTTATGACGACACTGGCACGCAAAAAGACTTTAATTCTTTCCATGAGCGTAAGTTACAGTTAAATAGTGCAAAAACTAAAACAAAATCAGTTCACACCGAAAAATTCACCATTTCGCTTTCCGAAATCTATTACATGCCAACTGTAGGAAGCTGCCTGTTATACCCTTCACTCTTCATTTCGTAAATGGTATTCTTCCAACAGGCTTCAGTCATTATCAGGAGTTGGTACTTCGTTAGTTCCTACACTTCCACTTCTCGAGGGTAGCCACAGATTTGTGCAACTTTCGTACGAAAAACGTTATTCCTACGAAATGAGTTATCATCTTCTGTTGTATTTGCCTTCTTCTCCTCAAATCGGCACTCACGTCATTTCATCCTGTGGCCAAATGCTTACGCGATCAGCTGTCCGCAGATCACCCTCCTCGCCTCTGTCAGACGATGCAGATCGTTGTGGAGACAGCTTCGCCATGCGCACGATCGCATGTGCTGCGGCGGCGAACATCGAAGGATCACTGACCGTTACTGGCTGGGCATGAAGGTGCTCACAATTGTGTTGAAAATGAACGCATTTTTGGAAAAAATGTTATACGTATATACTATCTATAAAGCCGTAATGAGTAATACAGCTATCAGTTTTCACTGGCGTTATCTACCGGTTATAGAGGGGGGTGGATAATTTGGTACACGAAAATACATCCTGAGTTTGAATTCTCGTTTCTTTAGGAAGGCTAGCACGACTTCGTGCTGCGAGCAGATAAGAGCCTTAAAGACCTCCCAGTGCGTGTAGTGTAAACACAAATTGTGCGAAATTGTCGTATGCTATACATTAGATCTTTGTTATTTTCATATTATAGGTTGCCTAATTTATGTATGATTGTAAACCGACGCTATGTATATATATTGCTAAGGAGAAAATTATCTAGGTAAACTCAATTTCAGTGTTAGAGTCTTAGCAGATTATGGCCAATGCCACAATTTTTGGTTTATGGGTTCTTACAGCATAGGCTGATGTAGTTTAATTTAGGAATTCGAACAAAATTAGACCAGATCTTGTTAGCTTCAAGGTCATTTTTATATATGTATGCGGATACACATAATTTACATATTTTTATTAATATATTTACATAAATATTATACTTCGAAAACGTGTCAAGTAATGGTAGCTATACCTGTATTATTGTTTTTCTTATAATACGTCCAGGTGGATATTTACGCTGCCACCTGCCAATGTATTCAGGTACATGAGTAGGAGAAACTCATGTAAATCAACCCATCACCAAGACCATGAACGCCCTTGCTTGATATCTATTATAGGCTCTCCTAATATTCTCCAAATTCCAAAAATCCCAAGGCCTTAAGGTATTATAACTGAAGATTTTATATGTGCGAAATTATACAGTGTATTAAAACAGCTATAGACAGTACCATTTATCCGTTAGGCACTAGAATATACTTGAATATAGATAATCATTGAATAACATACTAGCATGCTTTATATTCATGTGAATACTCGACTTTATTTAAGTCGATAATATCGATAAGGTACGTAATAGCTGTGGCGTTTAGCCTTTTTACAATATGTGCCTTTCGCTGAAGCACCACTAGTTTAACAAAAGCTAAAGATAGGTGCAATCTACCGGTAAGGTCGAAAATTCCCGCATCGATATATATAGTTTAATAGAGTAATAATAGTAATTGTGTCATTAACATATCTTGTTACCTTTTTGTTTGTTACATTTTCTACACCGCTCATTTTAAATTCCAGTAGCTCAGTAACGAATATGCCGGGGTTCCAATTCAATGAAAAACACCGTCATATGGTTCTACCATGATTTCGGTCATCATCGAAACATCTTAAAAACCGAAATATTCTTATACAGCTAAAAAAATTGAT
Organism: Varroa destructor; assembly: GCF_002443255.2. NCBI lineage: Eukaryota > Metazoa > Arthropoda > Arachnida > Mesostigmata > Varroidae > Varroa > Varroa destructor. The sequence goes on along the minus strand of NW_019211454.1, from coordinate 58,256,121 downwards.
GAAGATGAAAACACGAACTCTTCGGTCAAAATATTATCCGTTGTAGCACCATGACGCGACTCAGATTACTCGGTTGATCCTTTGAGGCACTTTAGCAGCTCGACGAGTGCGATAAGTACAAAAAGGTCGCTTCAGGTGATTCGTGAGCAGTTTATTGTGAAGTCAAATAATTTCAAATCTAGCCCCGGCAATCGTAAGCAAATTTTCGGTCCTCTAATTTTTACGTTTCCACGTTCTTGCATCTACCGAGTTTCTTCCCCCTGTTTATCGCACACATTGCGTCAGTTGTCTCGATACTGCTTAAACAACTCAGTCTACCGAGTTTCTTCCCCCTGTTTATCGCACACATTGCGTCAGTTGTCTCGATACTGCTTAAACAACTCAGTGGCTTTTGTCCACTAACATGGTTCCTGTACGACTTTGTGTTAGCCATAGAAGAGGATACTTCAAGGCATAGCTACAAAATACAAATTCCACTACAAAAAATATTTAGATGAGAGATACTACTAGACAAATACTGTTACATGACTGAATTTTGAGTGTAGTCTGACTCATTACGGATGAATGAGTTACTCGCGCAGCTTAGTTTCTCCAGTTGAACAGGAAGAAAAGATCCTAGAACTGCGGCGGATATTACCTACATAACGAAAAAATTAATATATTTATACCGCCCCAAATGTTGCGTGAGCGTCGTCGCCATCACACCTGACGCTGTGCACATATCGTCGGTCAAGTGCAGATCATCTGCCGAACGTCTGTCGGCACTTCACGGATCTCAGAGTCCCAAGGCCAAACAACGTTCTTGACTCTGCCATTTTTTGGTCGCCACTCGACCTGCGTGACGATGATGGCGGCAACTGGCCCGAGCGTCGTTGGTGTGGTATTTTCACCGGGCGCCTGGGTTAATACTAGGCCGCCGACGTGCGATTCGTCGGAGTCAAGGCTCGAGGACGCGTCGTCATGTTGGCGCAGCTGCAGCTGCCGTTGGCATTGGCGTTGGCGTTCTTGTACTTCTTGGCCTTTCTGGCCATTTAGCGGGTGGGGCTCGTTAACGAGAAGTCGAAAAAGCAATAGACCATGCCGGTTGCCTCTCAAAGAGTTGTGACCGTCGAGATTCTCAACGGCGAAAAGGAACGTCTCGCACACGCCTACCACGAACGTTTCTCGCATATGGCGGCGCATCAAAGTTAGTTTAGCAGTCGGGAGCATGCCATGGAAGTTGGAGTTGTTCAGTCGAATCGACCATACTGCATAGTCGCCATTGGCGTCTCGTTGTAAGTTAATTATCTCTTCAGGTAGGTCAATGTGATAGTGGACACGGAGAAATGCACCTGGAATACCCCAACCCTGTGTTGCTAGAACGGACTTGAAGCGGATACGCAATTCGCCGGCAACTTGCAACAGCTGTCGTTCGAGGCGATTTAATTTCCGCCGAAATGACACATGGGCAGGTATCATCTGATGGCTGCCTTTTGGAGACACCTCGCAGGAAAACTGACGCGAAAACTTTTTCATCACCACAGGCCTCTGCAGTTCCTGATCGCCGCAGCCCACAGATTGGAGGTCGATACGAAGGTCATCGTACCTCCAGCGTAGCCACAGAAGACCATCTGTCAGTTTGACAGCATCAACTGGTTGATTTTCAATATTTCTCAGTGGCGCGGAATGAAATAAGCTGAACTTTGCCACGTGGCAAAGGGTGTGTAGCAATCGCTGGGCAAATTGTGTCTTCTGATCGAACCAGACCGTACCCCCTCGTCGATCGCCGGTAAGATCGGCATGCTCTCGAAGAATGCTGGTGTCAACTAGCTCTTCGATATAAGAACTTTTATTAGCTTTCTTCACTATACACTGTTTAATTTCTACAGTGAGCACTGAAACGATTTTCTCAGCTTCGCGAAAGTCTGCCACAGGCCGTTCTAGCAGAGGGCCTTCGAACATTGTTGCTTTCTAGGCTCTGACAGGTTTTCGTCTCAATCGTTGTATATATACAGGAGCAAAACAAAAATCTTACCTTAAGGTAATTTGAGTCTGCTAATGTTTGCGCTTACATATTTAACATCATACAGCGTCCCTGTAAACGGCTGGTATCTAAACTTGTATTCAGTATGTCACGTGGTTTTCTTAGATAGACGAACGTTTGCCTCCTGGTGATATTTGTATGTATATATATATATATATATACAAATATCACCCATAGGCTTTTGTATCGTTTTAGTAAAAAACGAAGAGTATCTACTCTGAGAGGTGCGTGGCACCGTATGGCTTCTAGTGTAATCGGGAGTTTCGAAGTTTTCGTGAACTTATCGGAAAGAACTTGTGTGAAAGTCACGAGGATTAAGTGGGAGATCATGGATTAGATCGAATCGTGTCTTTTGGCCGAAACCTGCATGCTTCATTATTACTTATTAAAGTCAGGGAGCGATGCAGCTTCGCTTAGGTTTGAACAATGTTCGTTACCCTTTTTCGTTACCCAGTTACCTTTATGCGCTCAGCAACGTTAAAGAATGTTCTGCATAATACGTGTAAGGTCTACTATATTGGAAGTTGAATTCGTTGTTACAAGTTATCTTTCGGCGTTAAATTATTTTTAATCATAACGTGTATAGAATTGAGTTGGGTTTTTACGTCTTAGATACGAATTTGCTCAGCAATTTTTAAGTATGATACGTGTACTGTAGTACGTAATATGCCAATGCATTGGGTTTCTAAGTAGATAATAAGCACTTGCTGATGTTCACATGCTGTGGAACCGTGTAGACCATGCCCCTGTACTTGGGAAATAGCGTCCCGATAAAATGTTGTAATGGGCAACTGCCACAGAAAAAACACTTCTACATCGTAGTTGGAGCGAGGTATATAATCAGTATGACGATTAAATTACGGTGAGCGGAAATTGCCGGCTATTTCTACGTAATAACCGCAGTGCGGTTGGTTTATCTGGTCGTTTCAATTATGAGACGAACATTAAGGGAATTCGGCAGTTCCGTTGCTACACAGATGAATGTCAATCGTGTGCTAAATGGCTTGCATTTTGTCTTTCTGAAGAACGGCCGTGAAGATGCGACAACGCTCAGTTTTAATCTGGGACTGCTTCCACGATTATTCACGAAATTACCTCTTCACAAAGGCCTACATCTTGTTCTGAAGCATTTTCTGATCGATTGTAAGTGATATTCGACTAAATAGGGTCCTCCGTTGTTTATTTCCTTCTGCCTTCGGGTAAGCATTTGCTAGACACAAATGTCCACGGATCATCCTCCGTAATGTTGCTACCGTTGAGTAACTATATACTGTAGACTCGCCTATGGGGTGGAATTAATACAGCAAGTACTAGATAGCTTCGTATCTCGTTAACTAAGAGATGAGCAGATCCAATCTTTTGAAATGCACTACACGTTGATTCAAAGTTAAAGAAGTCGACACGAATCTACGAATTGTTAGACTTTAGTGTCGTTTATGGCGAAATTAATGTGATAACATGAATTATAAGCGCGTGGATGTGTGTACGTAATAATGATATCCTTATCTAGCTTGAATTCTGATACTGCTGTCAGATGGCTTCAATGACCCGTTACTCGTTGAGCGGCCACCTGGAGGACGCTGGTGGCGCCATCTATGCCAAAGAGCTCACGCGCAAGCCGAAGAGCACTACCAGAAGTACTAGAAAAATACCAGATCATGTTTTTTTTGCGTAAGATATCCTAAATAATATTCTGATATCCTAAATTTAGTTGAATGCCACTGATTAAATTACTTAGCGAAATCCTTACACATGTTTCGTGTCACTGGGTGCCCGCTGCCAACCAACTTTAAAAAAACTGCCGTGCAATCCAACAAGAATACAAGCATGTCCAGGTAAAGGCGCAGAAAAAGTTTATTAAAAAAAAAACAAATATGAATATGGAACGGAGCGCAATTGAACCAACATGCTAATTCGTTACAAACAAAAATCTCGCATTCGATAATAAACTAACTGATCATAAAAAGCACGCACATGAAAAGCTTGTTATGTCCGGAGCGAAGGGCTGCCCCCAGGTTATACGAAGCCCGGCCACATACTGAATGACGAAATGCAGGTGCTCGTTGGTCCTAAAATGCCGTTTGTACTTCGTGGCAAGTTCATGATCCAAATCCACAATAACAATGATGGCTCTACAGTCCGTCCAAACAGTGACATTAAAACGAAGAGCGGCATGCGTAATTTTCTAAACGGGCTCGCGGACGCAGCGGGTCAGTAAGGACTTTGTCAATGAAAAATGATTCAGTTAAGCGAAACAAATATCACTTGCCAACATTACGCGTAAATGGAATTTATAAACGAAAAGCACCATCGAAACATTGGTTGAGCCCAGATTTACACAGAAGCACTTGTAGGAAAAAAGCACACATTAATAAAATGCTATAAGCACTGCTACCCAACTACAAATTAGCACAGTGCCTGTAAGTAAGGACTGACTATAGCTGTAGCAGCATGTACCCAGTTACTGTTAAAGAAGAAAGAATGCCGGCTGAACGGGTCGTTGAAACCATTTAGTATCACCACGTACAGCCCATAGAGCAATCGCATACTAGATATTTAAAATTAAAACACAAACAACACAATGTAAACCAGAGGAGATCGCACTGTATCACGCTGGACCAATAGAAATACGACAGCCTTTAGCTGCGCCCAGCGACTCGTAAATTCAACCCTAAAAAACTGTGTTGCCATCCGTACGGGTGGGCGTTGTGCTTTAAGCGCAACCCGGTGTAGCTCACTCAAGGAATCGTCTGCACGAACGGCACGCTTTGTTTTTCAATGACCAACAACCCCACCACGAAATAGATAGGCAGAGTTGCCTACGATGTAGTTTAATAATAATATGATAAACGGGACGAACTAAAAACGTTCATCATAATCTCATCAGTGTACGTATGGTGCTAACGAAACGTACGTGAGAAATCGAAGTTGATAATCAACCGATGACTCCAATCCAATGACAGAAGATTATACTTAGCTCCTACGGTTAAATGCACACGTAATTCCTGGTGCGAGGTAAGTTATTTCCGTATTGTTTGAGACTAGCCTTTTAACGGAGCCCCGGAACAGTTGTAGAGCTAACAAATTCGCCCGTAGGCCGTATGTAGAAACAGAAAGACATGTTACTGATCTAAACAGAAGCGAACTGAGTTAAATCGCTAAAAAATTATTAATAATCAACAAACCGTAACGTATGGAATATTTCCATGTCAGTGGTTTAACAGGGGCATATGAAATTTTTCCCTACGAGGTAATAACATGTGGACACTTCATCGGCAGAGTGGTTTATAATGGGGTAGTTTTTTTTTTGATACCACTTTTTCGAGATATATATTATTCTTCACTGGACAAAAGTATTAAATAGTCAAATGATTTCTTTTCACCTTTACATGTCTGTGATAGTACTAACGTCTATGCTATGAGTAGGTATTAACGAAATCTCTAGGTAAAAACCATTAGAAAAAGACATTCAGATATTTAAACCCTAAATAATTTCAAAGGGAAAAACTCTTACGGTTCAAACAATCAGCACAATTTATATGCACTTTATGGCTCAGTGATAATAACCCATTTACCTGCAAGCCATACCCCAAAAAAACAGCTTGTTCCGGTCAGCCGACAAAAAATTCATCTTGGGTTGCCTTTTAAGCATAACAACAAATATAAACATAACCATTCTAGAAAGAAAATAGACGATCTGAAAATGATCGGAGCGAATTCAGTGCCAGAGCAGGTAAGATGTCCAGTTCATAATGATCCATATAAGTTCAATATACGAATACATAAAAAAAAATCATAACTTTAATCCCTTCTCAGTAGCACGGTCGATCTTTGCAGTCTTCAAATGAGGACCTCTCCGTGTTTCGACTGTTACGTGTGGTATTATAGCCATTTAGCGCTCTGTCAAATGGCTGGCTCCCCGCACGAAACGAATCTATCTATACCAAAAAAATTCAAGGACCTAGTAAAGCAAAACATACCTAGTGAAGCTGCTATGTCATAATGTAGCGTAGGAGTCAGCGCTTAATGTTGCATCATGGTTTGATCTATACTGCATAATACTATAGATATCGTAATTCTTGATTAGCTGCCCTTTAATCAGCTTGTTATGTTCCGTACATAAATTTCTCGTAGGTCTACTACAAATTCAAATGCGCTTCTTTATAGATGCAGTTCAGCGTCAGGTACTATGGTGTCCACCGCGGGCCTCATTAGTCGCAAATAATTGATCGTTACGCGTTGTTACGTCAAGATTGTTCGAGTTGGGCCTGCTCCTGCTTTTGTTGTTGTTATAGTTAAAAAAAAAATTTCAGTTCTTTCGAAACGTGACTATTGGCCTAGCTGCTGATGGCTGACGCCTTCTGCGTTTAACTTACATGGAAGGCAAGCAACAAAGAAAAGTAAGCAAGTCATAGTGTGCAAGACAATGGAGCTATGGAAGCTAGTCATCAATGGCAGTCAACGATACGCGCCCTGCCCGAAAAGCTTCATCTGGGAGACAAAAGACCTAACAGCAGCTGACTTCTTCTTAGATTCAGCTTATCAAGGTAGAAAAAGCAACAATTTTGCGCTTGTCGTAGGTTAGAGGCAATGAGTAGGGTTGGGGAAGAAAATGTCTCAATTTTGGGGTAATTTTCTGCTCAAGTGCTGAGCCATGAAGGCGAGCTTCGTGATCATTTCTGACTAGTTCTCCGTCTCTTTTTTCGCTTGTTTTCGGTTATTTTGTCTAACTCAAAAGAACAAGCTGTAAGTCGATGAGTGGACATAACCGCGCATATACACACACAGTGACTGACTCAAAAGCTGCTCTAAGCCAGAAAAACAAATATTGTTATTATTAGTAATAATCATCCTCATTGGAGTCTTTATTTGCTTTGAATTAGATCTTCGATAAGTTACTTGACAACTTTGCCGACGACCAAGAGCGGCCAAAGGGGCGGACAGCAATGAAAAGGAACGCTTGTCGTGGAATCTCGTAATCCAAAAGCGGCGGTAGGTAACGGTTGAAATCGCTGGCTAACCAGCAGTTCAGAAGCGCGGTGGCCATATGCACTGAGTAATAGAGGCGAATTGGACATTTCACGGCGGAATCGTAAAGGATGCGGAATAGGTAGCAGTTAACTTCTGCGGAACTTACAAGGATCCGTCGAAACAGACCGAGACGCTGCCAGTGGATGTTTAGCACCATATGAGCTATCGCGGTATCGTGACTACCGTTCGCCGTATCGCTTCAGCTTATGTTTAATAATCATCAAACTAGATAATTCAAAGCACAAGGCTATCCGCTATTGGTCAGCAACCTTAAACGGTATGTAAACGCGCACATAAACCTATAATTTGTGAGAATGAGCAATTTTATTAATGTGCTCCAAGCAGCGAATAGCCAGTTTGTTCGATCCGTCATCGACCACTCGCAACGCTAACAAATGTAACTGGTAGAAACTTGAAAGAACTAGCAGTTATCCAGATTAAAGGAGTCATCCATTTATGACAATCACGCAGAAAAACGTAGATGATGCTATCGAATTATGAATTAAAAGAAGACTTTCATTGGAAGATATATCTGCCTATTTTTTTATTTGTTTATTTAATTTTTCAATTATTGTCAAAAATAGCTTTTGGTTCCATCAAATTGCTGCAAGCCAGCAAATGTTATTTTAAGATTCTCAGAAGTTTTAGCTCTACTTAGCCAAAGGCATCTGTCAAAGCAATAAGTGTTAGACGACATCCCATACAAAATAGTGTTGATATAGATGGCAGTTGAAACACTTAGAAAACCTGTAGGCACCACGTGTCTATGAACGTATCGCTTAAGTGGTATCAAAAAAAAAAAAGTATTTCGATCTGTACGAGTCGCTGAATGAAGAAAGTTGTCATCTTTGGTTCTGTAACAGGAAGAATTCTGCCAGCGGCAGAAGGGTACAACAGCTGTAGTTGTTACTAAAAGTCTCTCGTATAGTAAGTAAATACGATCATGTTAAAAAGTTGAATACGAACATCCAAAATAAAATTTCTATTTACAAACAAGTCAGAACCACTCTGTGTTTGGTAGATCGTAAATTTATTAACATTCGAAAGCATCACTGGGTAGGAGGTACGCTAACCTGATGATTATATACATTTGTGGGGCATAGCCAATATATGATATTAACGTGACATAACTCACGAAACGCGAGAGGGCGAACGTCTGAGTAAACCCTAGCATGGTGCTGAGGCAAGTATCTCTGAAAAATGCTGAAGCCTATAGCCTATAGCTAGCAAAGTATAATGGAACATCCCAGGAAGACTCCCAGAGAGTTTTTCAGCTATCAAAGCTATCGTATCGAGGCCGACATCTATAGCTTGGCAAAATATTCTATAGATGCCTTTCTTCATACCGTCAATTATTTTCACTTTTGATATGTCGCTAAATAGTTTATAATAAGATTAAACCATATTGTGCTATTGTCCACAAATGTAGATAGTGAAATTTTAAATAAAAACAGGTAGTTTTACTTTAGCGACTCTTATGTGGCTATTGAAGTCGTTGCTGGGGCGCGATGGGGCTTATCCAGTATACTCTGGAAGGCTCAGTCCTGGTCGGTCAATGTAATCTATAGGAACAAAAATTTTGGTCACCCAGACGGAACTGTCCATCCCTCTAGACTTTCTTTGCCATTTCATAATCAACAGACCATTGTGTCTTTTATAGGAATCATAGCAAACTCTACTATTCTATTTTGTCAATGATATGTTTAAGTTGCTACGTTGGCAGACCAATCGCAGACAGACAAAGACGATTCTTTAAGACCCAACGGTGATTGGCTCGAAGTCGTCCGGCCAGCGAACCATAACCTGCTCGCTTTATCATCGATTGTTGTACGTCCATAAAAGAAGGAACGCACAGGAAAGATCGGTGAAAATTTGTCCATAACTTGTAGCAGTAGCAGCAGCAGCAGCATCCGTCTATTTTTCAATATTTTTCAGCGATAGTGGCTACGGATGACTCAATTAGAGACGTCTCACGCAGATTACATGTAATGTAATGTAAATGTGTGACAGTTTCACATGGTTATTGTATACTGCTATAACTGTTGGGCGACCTGAGAAAATACGCCTCGGCATATCGTGAAGAGATCATGTAGAATCCATTTTATTCTGACCATGCTTAGTTAACGATTCAATACGATATCAGGTCGGTTCTGATATCGTTAATGATTATTTATAGATAATTTCAATCTTTAGCTCTTCCCTCAAGCATTTCGAAGCGTTAAGACGCTCATCTCTACGAAGTATATCGGTTTCAAAGTACTAAACAATCTTGTTTAGTTCTTTTATCAACAATTTGAATCAAGTCTCTTTCAAAAGCATATCTCTTAAGTCAACAACAATGTACATCCTCACATAATTTCCTGTTCGGGTGTCGCATATTTACGTCTCGTGAGTTAACCTCAAAGACGGTAGGGTCTGCGATAGCGATAAATCATTTTGCGTCATAAGTCTAATCTGCCTATGCTAAATGTCGCCCCCCAATATTGATATTACCGTTGCCATTCTAGTCCTGACTAAATCCTCCTATAAAGATATCGTTTAAACTTTACTAAAAAAAGATACCTTTATTTTATCTACCTGCTTAAAAAAGTTACTAGAATATAGGCGACTAAGTTTTGCATATATATTTTAAGTTGTTACAGACCATTCTAGGCAACTTTGAAATGGAATAATTTTTGAATTACCGCCGCTGGAAGAGACAGTTTGGCTGGTACATTTTTCTGAAAAGATATGAGAAAAGGCCTGGAAGCATTGGAGAAGTGGATCCGGAAGGAAAAATATTTTTCAGTCTCGGAAATGAAAGCTGACTGGTAAAGTTCTGGCTCCTCGAAGGCCATAGCACTGCGGAAATTCATCAAAGATCAGTGGAGATATTAGGACGCTTTCGTCAGACCAGGAAAGGCTGCAAAAGCAACACAGAAAATTTGCTCCGTGTGCAGTGAGAGCTCTACACCTAAGGTACATGGACTCATCTGCAAATTACGTTAGGCAGTCTTTATCGACCCTGGAAAGCCCAGTAAAGTATATGCTTCAAGTCTCAAATGCAAGCGTCTGAGTATAGCGAGTCACTTTTGAGTAACTTTCTCAGTTATATTCTTCGTCGTACGCGTTACATTTATCGAGGCTCGTTTCGAAGTAATGCATCTTTCAATCTCTGTGCAAGACAGAAAATAAGTGTTCAAAGAAAAGGCTGGTTTTCCACCAAGGCTTACAATAAGGTAGGATTTTGTGACCGTGATAAAACTGCTTTGTGAGACAAACAAGCCCTCCAGTGGCGCATAACGATTATTATTAAAAAATTAGAAAGTAAATCAATAAAGGAAAATAGCCGTTATTTCTAAACAATCTAATATGACTATATTTAGGTGATAGCAATCTACTTCAACGTTTTTTAAGGATTTTTTTTCGAGTTCGCTTGGTGTCCTGTGAGGAACCTGTTATCATGCTTTAAAGTAAAAAAAAATTATCCTCAGGAAGTTGCGATGTAAAGCGTCGATCGGCCGAGCAATAAACGTAGAACAGTGGCGACTTCTGGCTGTTTACGGTGTTCATTTCGCTTGAAACGTTCTAATGCCAAGAATTTCCTTCCATTAAGATTTTCCGGTAGTTTCTCTCAAACTATTGAACCCTGTCATCGTTATTACATCGGTCCCAAAGCCACGGCACTCGATCTTCGTACCTCATATGCTTCGACTGCTACGTCCGACACCGCCGTTAGACATTCTATCAGGCGGTTCTCTCTCCGCTCGAAACGAAGTGTGTCTATATCCGGATTCAAATACAAACCACAACGTGTCCCTAAGATTAGCACCCAAATATATTACCTATAAAGCCATCACCCGGGGGGCTCGGTCTTTGTGCCTAAAAAAATCGTCTTTGTGTTTGAAAATATAAAACTCAACTGTGGATTGTTGATGACGATTTATGGTTTGTCTCTGACTCGGTCAGTTTAGCAAGGACAGAAAATCCACCCCCGTGGCCACAGAGTGGAAGATCCACAGAGTAGGTGCTCTAGTACTTTACTTCAGTAGATTCGTCTTGTGAATAGAATAGAAAAATGTTAAGTGAGAAATCAATTCCACACATTTTACAAACAACTTCTGTTATCAAATACAAAAAATCTAGGAGATTTTTTCTGTCATTTAATTTCCGGCTAGGGATCAACATGCAAACTACTGCCCAATCAAACACAGCTTCGGAAATCTTGTTCGTTGTATTTCGTGTTTGACATTGCGTAAATCTTTCCGCTAGGGAAGAATCGAGCTTTTAAAGTACCTAGAAAGGTTCTCAAGGTACTTTTCGGCATCATCCTTCACAACGGCTACAATCGTTTGATAACGGCGCATTTCAATTCAGATCATTGCGCCAGATGACTGAAATAGTTCAAGGTGAGAGGCCGAGTTTTTCCCTTTCCTGTTTCGAAGTACAATAATTCTGCTTATTGTAGAATGGACTTGGCTACAACTAGGCTGAAGGGAACAGCGCATAAGGGATTTTTTGACTTATGCAATAACGCTTGAAGTCCATGGCTCGTCCGAGGCATTCGCATGTAGTTCTGTCAATAAAAAAAAAAGCCGTTTTTAGCAGCTTTTTTTTTAGTCAACCAGAATCAAGGTGTCAATAACCATCAGGCCTTTAAAAAGGGTGTTAAACACACCTACGCAATCCGTATAGATATGGTGGATCTGTTGCACTGGCCCGTTTTCCCTCAACTTTCTTCCCCGGTATCTTCAGTCTTAGAGTACAGAACTGTCTGTTTCCCCGCCGATAGTAGTTCACGAGTGAATAAGTTCAATTTTGTGACAAGACAACGTCGGCGAATCAATACGGTGCGAAAATCGGCAATCGTCGACTTCTTGCTGGTTTTCGTATTGCCGCTATTGCACGAAACTGTTGTAGCTTGTTCCTCTTTTCGTGGTGGTCTGTGTGATTTTTGTACTGAACTGAACGACACAAGCGGGGTCATCGACAACTCAACGAGGCATAGCAGATCGGAGGGCGATTGAGGTAGAAAAGGAAAAAAGTGCATCGACTGAGGACCGGAAGAAAATGTAACCAAAGATGAGCTACAGCATTTCTGAAAGGGCTTCAGTAGCGCCACCAGCAGCAGTAGCAGCTGAGAGCTAAGACGTTAGGTTTAAACGAGACTGAGTGAGCAGATCGTCAACGATTGACGCCCTCGTGACGCTAGCCACCGCACCACGGAGCCATGGTTGACGTTTTGTCACAGTCGATAACAACAGTTTGTCATAGTGAAGGTCCTATGGGCTGCCGTTAGCTGGTCGGTTGCCGTGATGGAAGAGAAAACGTTTGGGTGTGAAGAAATCACAAAAATCTACTCCTGCAACTATTACAACTCTAACCGTTACGATTGCTTTTATCGCTACTACTGCCACTAGACTGAGTAATTGACATATCAAGCTATAAAAATAGAACGGGGAGCGCTGATACGCAGCTCAAATATAAGGGTTAACAAAATTGCGAATATATCTAGAGTACCCTGGTGTGACCCGCTTTCATTTTGTAACTGATTGAATATGGCATTGTCCAATAATTGCCGACTACAGATAAATACAGACTCGAATGTTCGCAAAAAATCATCACCTTATTCTACACTATTAAAACTAACAGACCGTTTAAAACGAGTGAATGTACATTTGTAATTGCACTAACGACCTCTATAGAGCACTCACTTACTGTCGATCTATTAGTTTGGAGGTATTTCGATTTCACCCCCAGGGGGTGTACATTAATATAGTGGTTACCGGGAATGTTAGTATACTATTCGAATATATATATAACAGTGCGGTTCAACTCGGGTCATGGTAATATTGCTAATGGTAAAGGAGCTCGCTCCAAGAGACAGTTATACCCAAGCTCGCTAACCGAAAGATACATTTTCTTCTTTGCTGAAGAAAAAAACAATGTCGCTTTTAGAGTAAATTTCCTTAATTTTCCTTGCAAATGTTTAGCGGCTTTGTATGACGAACTTCGAATACACACAATATTGTAACGATGTTTTAAGGTTGAATACAGTATACCAATCATGAGACTACTAGATTTGTAAATCTTTATTACTTCCGGATTTTTAAAAAAAATAAATTTTGCCAATATTTTTATGTTTAAGTCAAGGAACCACTGACCGAATCTGATTTTGCCCAAATCAGACATCTTCTCCTTCGATATCGTCGCAATATTAGGGTGAAACAAATGAAACACGTCCTCAGCGGACCTGTTGGGCCTGGTCCTGCTGCCTGATTATTTCTTACTCTAAATATGGATACTCAGTTGTCTCATTATGGTCTAATCCCAGCAATATATTATCTCTTATTTCTATATTTAATACTAAGCTGTTAGTTGCTTCAAACGTTTTGTGAATAGCTAGTTGTAATAAAGTAATCCTATGCAAAGTTGTCAACTTTACCATAACGTGTTTAATCCGAGATTGCTGATTTTTAATCTCTAGGAATTGAAAGATACAATTTACGATTTCACAACTTTTATTGACGCTAACCACGCGTTTGTCTTCAACACGTTTCTCAATCGCTGTCATAACATTGGCGATCTTCGAGTACTAAGGATGTAATAAGATGAAGATCGCAACTCCGTATTTACCTTATAACTTTAAAAAAAAATTCATAGAATATCCTTTTAGAAATTGTTCCATATAACTATTATTTACATGGTATAGAACTTAAGTTGATTACCGGTCATGCTAGAAGTGTTACGCCTGACGACCATGTTTTTTCAATAATGATTCACCTCAACTATAACTCTAATTCGGGGCCTGAATCACTCATGATTCATTTTCATTTTTCAGTGATTCATTTTTTAACGATTCATATTGTTTTCATTCATTCCGCAAATAGCCGTCTGTCAAGCAATGTAAGTATAATGTCGTTCAAATACCGCTCGAATATGGGTTGAATTGTGTGCAAGTGCTACAGATGACCATAAAGACACAAAATATCTCGAAAGGTCTAATCGTTGAAGCTTATTTAAATGACCCAATTGACGGTCGTTCACTTTTGGGGGGCATTAAAAATGTTGTTTTAAGTCATTGTAATGAATTTTTGAGCCCATCAAATCGAACCCCCCATTGAGGATCTTCCGATTTGCTTCACGAAAACTCCTTTTAAGCCGCGTGAAAACTGACAATGACACAGACTGTCGAATTCAGGCAAAAGAAGTCTTTGATTCTGATGCGGGTCCATTCGGCGTTAGAAATTGGATAATGCTTCATATTTGCTCAGACAGTAAAAACGATGCGCTGTGTCTTACCATCATGAGTTCGTTGTTTTGTTCTAGAAAGAACAAGCTCTTTTTGGTTAATTAGAGTCACACATTTCGTGCCTGCTGAATCACATACACATATACATGGGTGTGTGTGTGTTTTTTATGTGTTTCACTGCAGGTAGAAACGAAGGCCGAGCATGGTTACCTGCTTGAATTCTGTGTACTACAGTCGAAAATGACGAAGGCAGAAATGGTCATATTGGGGTGCGACTATATTGTGCTATTTTAACATGACCGTGCGGACCGTTAGTCACTCTGTTTTTATTTGATTTCAGCAGAGCAGCTCTACCCTAATCTTTCTCTAGCCAAAGCGAAGTCGAAATCGTCAAGCGTCTGACTATCCGCTCATTGAGCCACAATTATTTCTTCTTTGGCCACAGCGCCGTGTTTTTGGCAGCGAGATGTCTTTTTGCTCTACCCGGCGAAGTCGAGTCGATGTCGCCTTCAAATTGTGCCCCCGATTAATCGCAACTGAAATTCATTCAATCCATTTACTAATCTACTGAATAGTACTGGTTGATGGCTGTCGATCGCCAATCGTTTCATTTATCACCCAGAGGCGGCAATAATAGCCCACGTTTCGGCAGTACACAGTCGGGCCAATCACATAGCGCACAAACGGGCGGGAAATTCAGCACGAGCGTAAATTCATTTGTTCCTTTACAATGGTGTTGTTCAACCGTACCGTCCTTATGTCTTTGCGTATGTGCGTCAGAGCGTCGTGGGTATCTCGTAGATCGTTGATGTGATATGGCCGTTCTAACATGGGCTAGTCACAAAAACATAAGCAACACAATCAAAATTGGGACGAGACGAAAAAAAGCACCAAAAAAAAAAAAAAAAAAACAATCTAATCGATACCAGTCGTGCTGTGCTAGGTACGTTCTGTCCGGTGGAAATGTTGCTACAGCCATATAATGGTTCCATTTCTAATGTGTATAAGTGTAGAGAGCTTTTAAGGCGATAGAACGAAATGAAGAAACAGTAATGATGTGTGATTTTTCGAAAAAAGCCGTACCGATGCCATAAGGCGTATCTTCATGGTTGGTGACGTGATTTTATAGACGGCAATGCTTAGGGTTTGATGAGCTGTCCACGCGTGAAGACAAACTTACAGGATATTTTATTTTTGATTTGGCGTTAGTACAACAAAATGTATAACTTATGATATGTACCTTATTTTTATGGGAAGGTAATCAAAATTTCAGTTATTTTATTAATACACTTATAATTATAAAAACTTATAATGGAAAGTTAATAACAAAGAGGATAAATTCGCAAAGAACTATATATAGAAAACGACAAACAATTTTTAACCGAAGTTTCATAAAGTAACGTTTCGCGGACTATCGTCCTTTTGTTTTTTTTCGAATTTATGTTACGTTATTGTATATATAAAAGAGTAATGTCGAAGTTTTATTAGTATATTGTCAAGTTGTATTGCGGTCTGGACATTTGATCATTTTCCTACGATACAAATAGAGATCGAACAACCGATTATCTATAGGTTCCCGTCTTTTTTGAACTGCATATTGCCCATTAGAAAATTGACTAAAAAATGGCAATTTTATGACAAGTTATTATAGACTGCTAAAATGAATTAACAGTCATTAATGAGAAGCGCAGTGGTAAGAAACCCCTTATTTTTTTTCTTATATCGAAGGCCTTCCCTTATCTTTCCCATACATTATAAAAACAACATAAATCGATAACAAGCGGGACGGAATATTACCAAACAGTGATTACTAATGTTACACTGTAACTTCGAGAGAACTCCCAGACAACGTAATAACGCGTATCTCTAGCGATGCTGCTAACGGCGCAAGATTTGTTGGTGCGTGGTGTGATAGGATGCGCCGGAAACCGGGTCCTATCTGGAAGATTCAGTACCGGAAATAACAGGCAGTAAAGAAAAGTAGCAAAACGACAAACGGCTACACCCAGGAAGTACGCCTGGACGTATCCGTCTTTCGAATTCTACTCGAAAACGTCAATGTTTTGCCCGAAAGCCCTGGGATAGGAAAGGCAGATAAAAAAAATTGTGTGCTTTAAGGGTACATGGACAAACTCAGAGTGGTAAAAGGTTTTTGTAAAGAACCAAGAAACACACTGTCAACTGTCCGATATTATATCTAATGAGGGTTTATTTAATTTAATATTATTTGTTAGAGTAAACCCTGCGAATTCCGCTATGTAGCATATATCTACGTTACAATATGTGTAGGTACTTTACACGCGTGCTCAAATCGATCGCAAGATAATGCACAGCCCGCTCGAAAAGTTCCGTGCAATGCTAAACCAACATGTCTACATACAGTATGTCATTAGATACGAATATTTCGAAGCTCAAGAAGACAAAGGCAATTTCCAATCCCATTAACAAAATCTTCTTACCGAAAGATTGTAGAATATTAGCGTCGACTAATTCGCTACACTGAGCACCCCACGTGATGACTCAATGTTGATGACTTCGCCAAAGATGAATCAGATCCAGCATTTGAGATGGGTCAATTCAGACGCTCTTCCATCTATTTCGTACGGTTCAGCTGATTAACCAAAAGAAAGCTGGTGGTCGACATAACGAATCCCTTCCGAACGTTTTGAAATTCTAGATATATTAAAAAAACTTCGGAGTACAGCATCTCTCATTCTTCTAATCATGAAAAAGAAATCTTCACCTATTTCAAGCCGAATTTTAAGCATCAATAAGAAGATGACGAGGACGAGACGTTTTTACAAGACGGTTCCGATTGAATTAGTCACCTATTTTGTTTGATGTTTTAGAAATAGATGGCAGAAAGCATCGCAATCGATCGGTTGAGTGATTAGTAATATACCGGGCATTCAATCCTATATATTTCGGTTCGCAATCCGCGTCATGTAGCTAAATATCAATGCTCTTCGTAGCCTTAGAGATGGACTTGAGCTTATTGAAAAAATAAAAATGTTCTTTCTCTCTGAAAATATTTTCGCCATGTTCTCTGCGGTCATGACAGTTACTATTACAAAAGCATGCTAAAATTATCACACCAGATGATTCGAGAAAATAATACAGGGCACACACGTCAATGTGCTGATAAAAAAAGATCAGTCATGATCGTCCGTACGTGTCAGCGCCATCACGTGAAGAAATACGCACGATCACATGTACATCTCATAACGAGCAAATACCAATGAGTCGATTAAGCGGGTCTGCTCTAGCGAGGCTCAAAGCTATTTTACCGGTGTTTACTGTGACTTTTCTATCAATCGATGCAACTTTAACCATAGTGTGACTATGAGAAAGCGTACCATAGACAAGATTGTCCCAAATACACACGTTCTAATATTTAAGTAGCTATCATGCGTCTCAAGCGATTCGCGGTGATGCATGTTTAGCTAGGCCAAATAATCAGCCCAGCCATGGGTCGGTCCTGAGACGAATGCTGTCCTCGTTGATATGAATTTTGATTGATGAATTGATAGCACCAATTATGTACAATTCAATACGACAATTTTCCATCAAACAAATTCAATACGATCGGCTCATTAGACATTGTTTGACTTTCATGATACTGACGTTATTTCCTACTTCTGTGAGTATCCGGCGGCTCGGTTTACCTACGTAGGGCCACCGCTCTGCCGCCTTGTACGAACTTCAAGGAGAACTAAACAATCTTAACGTATTAGCCCTTTCAGCTGTTGTAAGACATATTGATTATTGTTGGTCGCCTTCGTGATGGGGCAAAGATAGCATGTTTGCCACTTAGGAAGAGGAAACGTGATCCAAGCTAAAAACTACGTGTGAACATATTTCATTTAACGTTGGAAATTAGCTGTCTGAAGCGATGATTTACGGTCGTACTGCCTATCAAATTCCGAAACATTTACGGTTACTACCAGTTAGGACTTAAAACGTAACTACCTACTATGTTACTCTTGTGTAACCGCAATGACACTTTCTATCGCTTCTGCTAGTATTAGGATCGTCTTCATGGATTCATAACTTGTATTGTTTACGCCCAGTCACGTGTATATCCTTATTGATTAGTTCAAATTCCGCAAAAAAATAAAGCTTCGTTGACGTTTTAAGGGTTCTCTGTTTGTTGAGAGCGCGAAGTCAACGCCCACGTAGGCATGAACCATACCTATGCTGAAACACGAAAGACAGAAGAAGATTTGTAAATACAATAATTATCCTTTGTTACAATATATATAGTTAACATTATTTTCGCCTGTTGGTATATCTAGTGGCTAAGTGCCTTTTACGCTATTGTCATGTCAGTTCGCTGTTGGTAATTATGTAACCTATCATTGGATTGTGGGTTTTCCGTAATATTTATACAGAACCGACCTCGTGTAATTGGCTCTAATGCCTACGCTGTCCGATAGGTCCTTAATGAAGTCAACTGATTAATATAATCAAACACAATGCATATGGAAATCGTACGTACTAGAGTATAGTTATTTATTGACCCCGACCCTTACAATGAAGGTCATACCGTTAAGCGACCTGACGCAAATATATGCCACGTCCATTGCCTCAATGCTTAGACGATACGAAAACACGCGCACACGATAATGTTCGAAGACAGCCGCTATCAACGGAGTGATACCATAAAGAGCTTACCTAGTTCGCCGCAGCCCAAATCGATCGTCCTCTTGTGCAGTCTAGGGAGCTAGGCGAGTTATAGATTATTATGTTCTGTGGAGAGACAGATAACCCAGTATGTAATGTTTATAGTAGAGTAAATCTGTTAATCATACATAATAAGCGTGGCAAAAACACATTGTTTGCTTGATGATCATAGAACTGGAGCAATCAATAAGCGATATATTTGGTGAAGAAAACACCGGCAACCCGAATGAGGTTGAACCTAATTTGAAATGGATATACCATACATTAGTAGCATTGTATTTTTTGATGTATTTCTGTGTTGCGTCCCTGTTTGATATTCGTTTCTATTGGCAGGCCTTGACTATAATACGTTGCTTTGTAGTAGCCAGTTATTTTGATATAACCGCGCATACAATCAACCCTATGATTGTTATTGGTCTGTCACTAAAATAAAGGCATATACAAAATATTGTTTTTTCGTTTCTGCCCACCCAAGCATATCAGCCATACTTTGAACGCGACAAACACATTCTAACCTACTTGTTCATATTACTACTTTACATATCGTATTGCTTCGTAATCTTCTTATCACTGTAATTGTCGTAAGTGTTTTTTTATTGATTCCCATATCCCGCAAGAATTTCTGAAACCATTCTTACTTTCCCTACCATGCCCCTCTACTAAGAATTTAGTCTCTCAAGATTACATATATATATATATATATCCATATAACTAACTAGCTGGCGTTTGCTTTTCAATTGACCTGCTGGTCAGCTGGCTGGCCAACGGTTTCCCCAGTGGCCCGTCGCCCGGTGGCGGAGATATTTTCTTCTTTTCAATTAATTTAAATAAATGGATGTGATGTATTGATACACACAGGGTAGAACAAGGCATCAGGTTCCAATAGCCGTTAATCGATGCTGCTAGTCTCGACTTCCTGCGTCGAGCTGGGATCTTCTCACTTGAGGAAAGAAAAGTCTCCACAGTGCATCGTATGCATGGCCGTATCATCATTATCGATCATCCACCATCAACAAAATCGTCCTCGTCAGCAGCTGTAGACATCGCAGTTGGCCATCTTTCACAGTAGCAGTACAGGAAATACATGTAAATGTAGTAGCAGAAGAATCTTTGCTGCTTTTCCCATGTGACCGGATCAAAGGGGCAGGTGCGGTCGGATACGCGAAGGCTGGTAGTCACACCAACATTCGACGCGCATATTCTTTGGCGCTATAATGGCTGCAGTCCCTGAAGGTGGCAGCGGTGAGAGCTTCGTCGTCAGACTCTCAACGTTGAAGGTTGAATGGTCGAAGCTCTGGCCACTTCGTAGATGTATTTATTAGTTCTTGAGAGTAATTCCTTTTGCCCCCCCCCCCCCCCATATCTTTCTGGCTTACTCCACCTGTGGATGAACTGAGATTTCCCTCCTGGAGGCTAAATTGCATTATGAATATCATTTTCCGCTTAGGCGAGTCCAAGCGTTGCCTTCAATGAGGACTCTACGGAGGAAAGGGACGCAGGGGAACAAAAACCGTTCACACGGATCATTTTGTGCGAAAGATGATGTAAAACTATTACCTCATTGGAGCTATCAGCCAGTACCACTGGCCGAACAACAGAAAACGAGTGCACAGTTGATTCTCGTGCATATAAAGCATCGTATGTTCCTGTAAACAAATCATGAATGATTATCTGCGAGACAACAGCATATTTAACGAGAATTCTATCTGATAAGAAATTCCGCTTATAGCATGTAGTAAGAAATCTTATTTGTGATAAAACATCTATATCATTATCGTTAATTCGTCAGGCTTTGCAGTGTGGAACACTATCAAGTCGTACCAGAGTAAAGGTTCTCATAAGTCACTATAATCGTTGAAACACGTCGATGAGCTCGTTAAGAAACAACCGATGAGTTTGCTAAGTAACGAGTTTGCATAATAAGTTGGTCGGTCCTGAAGGTCTGTAATCTATTCTAGATGCAAGGGGACTTCATCTGGCCATATTATAAGCAATAGAATACTTTCCTTCGTGTCTTTAGTAGGTAATCATCGTACCTACGAAGTTGTGGTCCTAAACCTTGAGATCATCGAGCGCAAGTTCGCTGCTCAAGTTATAGTATTACAGTATAACTGAAATGGCGACCGCTATCACCAACGCCCATTATCATCGGTCGTTTACTTGCGTTATCTCATTACTACAGGATATTAATGTGTTTCAATCTGACGAATGTTCAGAGTGCTGATAAGTCCAGTACCAATGACACGTCATCGTCAGCGGATATTGATGACGAAGATCGGAACAAACAGACAAAAGTAAGTTTTCTCATTGGAGGAACCCACCCTACCTGCCTGCTCCGTCCTTTGCCCGCTTCGCCGAATCCGCCGCATCCTTGAAGACCGCAGACCGATTTTCACGGCGTTTAGTCTTCTTCATCGAATACTTCAACCGACGCATAGCGTATGCCCATCTCCCCAGCTCCACTTGTCGTTCACTCCGTACGTCCTCCATGAACTCCCACATCGATCTCCTGTGCGACGTCGGTTCATCGGCGTTTCCGCTCAATCGATGACGATACGAGGCTGACTGTTATTCGTACAGCGTTACCGCGCGAGCTTCTTTTCTGATAGAGCGCTTGTTAACGCAGCAATTTAGGGCGGCGGTGGCGGCGCTGTGGATTAAGAGATCATATGAACTCACTAGCTGCCATTACTGGCGACGCATACTGCACCTATCGGATCAGATAGATCTTTGACGAGAATCGTGCGCGAAACGAGACCGACGAATCCCGATAGTCGGCTCGAACGTAAAAGTGGATTCGATAGTGCGTTCTTATACTGTGCCTATGTGTGTGTGTGCGTGTGTGAGTGTGTGCGTGTGTGTATAGGCTTGCCGAAAGTTTGTCTTTGTCGTGAAAAATCACACGTACTACTGCTCTGATCAGATCTGAGACAACAAAGAAAGATTCATTTCAGAGAAGTCTAATAGAAATAAATGCGTTGGAGCAAAATGGCGAAAATTCAAACAGTCATAAGGAAATCTAATTTTTTTTTGCCCAAGTAAAGAGACCAGTAGTTCAAATTAACTACGCCAATAACCAAATCTATTATATAGTTTTTAACGGAAAATATGATCGTCCTTTGTGTTGGCTTGTGTTTAGTTCGAAGCGTACTCGGCGTGTTCACAGAATCACAGTTCCTAGCTAGGCTTATAATTTTGGCCAGCAAACGAGGCGATCTTGTGCAAAAGTCACCTATTAATGTGTACCATGCAATTACAGATTTTGGCGGCCATCAAGGATAGCCGTTGGCTAGTGTTTAGGAAAGCGACTAACCCATATGAATGCATTTCCAATGGCTTGTATCTAGCTTCGTGTTTTTAAAGAAAATAGTGATTCATTCTAGCCTCTGCCTTTAAACACAATAGTTCTGATGATACCGCTCGACGTGTTCAACCGCCTTGACCATCGTGTACTTATCTGCGGGCGAAAAACTTGCCTGTGGGAATGGGAAAGTTCTTGAGGGTACAAGTTCAGTAATGGAGAACCGTTACAAGTATGAGCTTAGTAGAGATCTATAAAGTGCTATCTCATTTCGAGAATCTATCTACAATACGTCCTTTGCTGACGTATGAGTACTGTAAAATGTACTTGGCTTCACACAGAAAATATACAGGGTGGTGTTAAAAAATTCGTAGATTTACAAAGTAACAATATATATGTTCTTGAGCTTTAAAGCTATATGTATTATAGGAGATAGTAAACTGGTTCGTCTCATTCAGATCAGTGGGCAATCATTGATAAAAGTAAAACAATAGAAGATCTATAGTCGGAGCCGAACGCACGCCATCGCGTGTCACTTCCCCCGCCCTTCATCCCAGTATCAAAATCTCCTCAGAGAAACTACATATCGACCGTCGATAGCTAAATAGGGATGAAAGGCAGCATTATTTATAGACACAGTCTTCGCTCACAATATTATTAAGACCGTATTTGTCATGCAGTGACCAACAGGGTGACAGTTGCTTCTCACTTTTATACATATGCAATACATATTCTAGTAT
This sequence comes from Varroa destructor, assembly GCF_002443255.2. Taxonomy (NCBI): domain Eukaryota; kingdom Metazoa; phylum Arthropoda; class Arachnida; order Mesostigmata; family Varroidae; genus Varroa; species Varroa destructor. Next base: position 58,233,112 of record NW_019211454.1, on the reverse strand, counting down.
ATACCGATGTGGTATCAAACTTTTAAATTTGTCTCTTGTAATTACACATAATCTAACCCTGTTCTTTTCGCTTGTATCCTGTCTTCGGCTCTGCTTTTTCATCCCGTTGTTTTTTTCCGGGGAAATAATCGTGCCCATAACAATCATCTATAGACTAGCATGAACGCATCGCGAAGACCCTTATTTGTTGCTCTCTGCAGATGTCGTCTCTTTCGCCGTAGTCGGACTTTGCCTTTCTCATCTTCGACGTAAATCTTATATATAGCTGTGTACGCATCGTGTTTATATTGCATCCACGTCCCTTCCGCATTCGACTGTCATTCTTTTCTTGCCCTTTTTTCGTCGCTGCCGCTAGTTTCTCCGTCCTTGATATGCCTACGCCGCTACTGATTAGCTTGATAGCAACAAGTTCTATCAAACTATTGATGGCCGTACTGGGATAAGCGCAGGACATAATAGGACTACCAACCAACGGAGTTTTTTTTGTTCGCCTGCTTATATGCTTAACCAACCGTTGTGGCACCACCGCAGCCACAATCAATATTAACGCCGAGTAATATTAACTTAAGCTTAGCGAAACAACGGCAGCTAGAGCTATCAAATCATCAGTAGAAACTGGGGGCACGGAGGTGGTATAAGGTGTAGGTACTAACGGGGGTGCGAACAATAACGTCGCGAAGGTACCAACGTCCGGCAGCGTTGCGTACGAAATTAAGAGAGGCTAGTCACTTGAGCATAAAGAAAAAAGGAGGGTAAACAGCAGAAAGCTGCAGAACGTTTAGAACGGGGTCAACGGGACAAGTAACCGGGACAGAAGCTTGTGAAGAAAAATGATCCAAGATCACCAAACGTCAAGTGAGAGCGAAGGGACGAGATAGGAGTCTCACACGGGTGAAGTAAATCAGCCAGAGGCGCAGCGGCGGCGAGGGGGATTCGTTAAGCGATTAGACTTTTGATAACATCCTATAACCTCAAAGAAGAGACGATGAAATGAGTAAATATTCAAGTTAGAAACAACAACGGCAAAAATATAGAGGAACAGACGAAAGTGTTGGCAAATTTAGAGTGTATGCTTCTGAACAAAGAAAAATGTCGTGGATAACGACGACAATGGCCAGTAACCCGACTAGGCAGTGAATGGTGAAATCTCGCAGGGAAAAGTCAATATTTCTGCAATTACATCTCTAGCTGCTAAACCGATGAAGACCAAAAAGGCTGTAATGGCAAGGATGCCTATTACGAAACTATAGTAGCTATATACGTAACTACATGCTTAATCTATTTGCGAGAGGTACTAGCATTTTTATTTTTCGGTCAATATTCTCGATGGTACTTTTTCTGTACTAACTGCAGGTAAGCTCCAACGTAAAGGTACATTAACTACACTACAATTATTTCAGTAAGATATTTAGGTAAATCAAGGATACTCTAGTTTAGGAAAAAGGTTAATACATTCTTCTATTATTGGGTAGGCGACTGACTTCAATGACAAGGTGTAATCACAAAAATTGATGTCCCTAGGAAGTGCTGAATAAGTTAAAATTCTGCTGCTTCCAGAAAAAAAAATAGCCCACACAGATAGATAACGCTTGAAATGAGTTAGAGGCAAAGTTATACAAGTATCTCTGTGTAATATATGATGAACTGAGTGGTGCTGTCTCCCTAATCGGAAATATGACAACAATAGGAAAATAATTAGGCCTTCTTTCAAATGAGGGTTCATAGACCGTTCTAAATATGCCAGCTTATAACAGTTGCGTCGAATTTTGAAGATGTTCGTCTGTTTCTTGTTACTCCACCGTTAAGGCGTTTCTTTGTCATTGCAGAACCATCGTGATCAAAGCTATCATAGACCATTGACAAGCGACTAACTCGTCGGAGGCTGCGGCTGACGCTTGGCACACTATCTGAGCGTAATGGCTGCGCTGCCGTTCACCATCATTGGCTTCACGTCGACTGGTGTACGTCTATTTATTTATCAGTATGGTCTTGTGCACCAGCCTTCGGCCTTACTGCTAGGCGCAACGTAGCATTATTCTTGTAAGATCGCGTCAATAGCATCGTATGTCTACTAGTTTTGCTATGAAGAAATAGATAACAACAAAAGAAGCAACATGATCGATGAGGTGTCGATGCATCGATTGGTTCTGTGCGGGTAGGAGAAGATCTACACAATTTATGGCTGATCAACAAAGCACTATTAACGTCAAAACTACGTATTTAGGTTAAGAAAGTAGCTGTTAGGCTCCAAAGCAGGACGCTATTCGCTAGCTCAAACAATCAACTCTGCAAAAAGATAAGAAACACTTAGATGAATAAAATTCGCATTATTTTGAATTCGAATAAACGCTTAATCTGAACCGGCACATTTCTATTGTGGTCTGCTTCCTGTGCTAATTGACAATAGAGGTGTCTTATTAGGAAAAATAAAGCTATATATATGTAAATACCTGGCATGAGTCTTCTGTAATCGGGAAAGCGATATTTAAAGCACCAAATAACTTGGAAGCTACGAGTTAATCGTGAACGATTGATATTAGGTACGGGTACGAATATGTTAGTTAGATATCGTGCTTATAAAATAAAGAACACGTCAAGTAAGCCCATTATTAACGATTGCTTTTCTCTTAATATGCCCTGCGCATATAATACAAATCAGTATTAATTTGTTAGTGAAGCTCACGAGTGCTTGGTTAAATTTAAAAAAATAGTCTAGGCGCCTTCATGTATTATTAAGGAAGCTTCCTATCGTAGAAACTGACGAAATAGCCTGAATTGACAGCTTCTGCATTGCACGAGTGTTAGTCTTGCGTGGCACACGCGTATAGACGTATGAAGACAGCTCTCTGTATTTTGTCATATGCATTTGCCGCAGTCTTCACAGAACTGAGAGATACAGCACCGATTCGATATCATGCCCTGCAGCACGCCCTCTTGGTAAACATTATTCGTTCATTAATATACGGTCTAAAATGATTCCATTCACCGAAGCGTCGTCATAATAGTTAATACCTTAACGAAAACAATATATCCAGCCAGACCACAGCCAAAGCTAAAACGACAGGAGTCTATCCTGCGATGTCGCAGTGATCGCCACCGTCGAGGCTGTCCGCAACGCGAACCGCCGCGTTCGAATTTAGGCTCCGCGTTGGCATCTACCGAAAAGCAACACAAACTACTCATGAAGTCTCAATCCCTAACTGCTGCCCCTGTTACCGTAACCGTTTCCGCCGACATGGACGTAGACGTGAAGGCGATCATGCACTTTGCGAAAGTTGTAAGGTGGGGAGTGAGGAAGGAGAGGGGATATTGTCTATAAACGCCCTGCGTAGGTATCCGCTGTTCGTGGCAAGTATGAGTTACTCAGTATTCTTTATCATCAGAACTGTTCATGTTAGCAACATCAGCAGGCCGTATTGGACTGCTTAGCTTTAGGCTAGTAGAGCCAGCGATGTATGTGCAACGAACCAGATCGTTATCGAAATTACTAATAATGTTCGGATAAATCCGAGATAAATTTACCTCGTTTCTTATTTCTCTGCTTGACCGCAGCCTGATCCTTCGCTTTCTTCTTTCCTGCGGATGCTACTGGCTCGACGCTGACCGCCATGGTCGAAAGCGCTTCCATAATCAGTATCGCCATCATCGTCTTGAGGCTAACACGCTAACGACAGTTGGGTTGGCGGGCAGGTGGTGAAGCCGCGATCGAACGAGCTTCAAACCCAGCGCAAGCCGGTGCCAGACATATCTGTCTGGGAAGCAACTGTGCGTACATTGTCGGCAGCCTAAGTTGGCAAGTTATTGCAAACCACGCACGACAGAATAAAGAATAGCAACGCGTTCTGTAGAAATATTAATCTTCCTTCGGCATCCGTTCGGCTTGGGTTTATCCGTAAGTTAAAAGTGCAGTTAGTGAAAAGTGGACGACGATAGTATGATCCAATAAGACGCGGCGACGCTATGATCCATCCTGTCGTCTGCTACTCGTCACAGCCACCACCGTTGCCGTCCGCTGGCGGTGTTGATCGTACGAATAATAAAATTGATTGCTGTACATTGAAACAAATTGTGACGGCGGTCGAAGTAAATAGTAGCTCTAGGGATAGGAGTTGAGACCGTAACACTGACTTAAGCAGAAAAATGTAGCATGTAGACGCTGCTGGATGAAATCAATATGAGATATAATAGGATCGAACATGATTATTAAAGCTAGCGGCAAAAGGCAACAGGCGCTCAAATAAATGCTAACACTTTTGTGCGTATCGGAGTTTGCCCCTTCTGTGAAATAAGGTAAAAGGACACTGGAGAAACTGAAAGGTTCTGTAAATGAAAATTACTTAATTCACTACAATTAAATCGCGTCTGCCTGAACAGATCTAGGCTACTATAATCTAGTACGAAGAGCAAGGGCTTCACGTAAACGGCCAATTGTGAAAATCATTTTGAACCTTTTGCTTAGTACAAAAATAGTGTAAGCATAGGGTTGGAAAAACAGCTCTGTACGCATATAGTTGTTCCCTATGTCCTTATAAGTACCCGTTAATTTTCAAGCGATGCACAATAAAAACATAGATACATGAGCTTAGTAGTATTACTATTAAGTAGTCGCTTAAGATCTATGTACTAGTGTATGTGCGTTTTTCACGCTAAGAAATTAAATTATAATCAAAGAGTTTGCGGGACGACCAGGACTAATTTTTTTCAGTCAAACATACGAGCGTAAGTGTCTTCCGTTTCAAGGACTGTTTCTAAAATCTAATGCCATCGATAGACAGTTCCATCGATAATACAATGTTAAAGCAAATAAGTACGTTTATTTTTTCTGTGATATTTAAAAAGGGGCCACTTATTGACAAAAATCGCCGTCTAATATGAATTAAAATAATAATTATTGTACAAACATACTAGAAGTACTTTTTACCCTTAGCGCTTTTGAAACGGTCAAGTGAATGAGCTGTCACTATGAAACGTTACGGTATCTACAACTGCCAAAGCAGTAAAAAAAAGGTGTAATGAAAAGTTACCTATAATGCTATACGTGGCATAATGCAATAGAGCTTGAAGTTCTAGGATAACGAGGTATGATCCAATGATTGTGGACCGACATTAGGGTCGGTTGGACCTGTGACTTTTCTATTTCATCCTACTGATTGCCCCTACCTCTGGCCTCTGCCAGCTTCAGTTCTTCGTTGCGCTTCGTTGAGGGCAGACGATGCCCTCGTGTCGAAATCCACCAGGCGTGGCCTAGTAACAATCCACAATCTGTTCTCCCTTTGCAGTGTTTACTATCCCTTACTGCTTTCTATAATTTTAGCAGTAAACAGGTTCGGTTAATGTAACTTGCCCCGGCAGCTCTAACTCGTGAAGTGTTACAGTTTGCCGGTCGGGGCAACGGGAGAGCAACTGCATTAATAATGCCGGCAGCAGTAACGGTGATGGCGGAGGCGATGTCAGAAATTACGGCATCCGACCAACGTAGCAGCGAAAAGCAAAGCAACACGCAAAAAAAATCGTTTGTATCCGAATTTACGAAAAAGCAAGTCATTCAGGTTAAATATTGACTGAGTGTGATGTCTCTTCTGCTATAGCTTGGCCAACTTGCCTCCATTCAACTAGAAGTCAATGCTGAAATGTAGCATGTCGCTTGTTGTTTTCGTTGTTGTTGCTTCATCAGCAATATCGTCGACACCAGCTCCCGTCGTGGGTGGTTGCGTACACGACGGAACAGTCAGCGTGGCACGAGGGACGTCAGAACGAGTGACTGCTGGTAGACGCCAGTGGCATTTACTATTACATATTGTTGTTGTCGAAGCTAAAGTTGTTGATTGCTCGTCCAGAAAGGCGTTCTTCGTACTGCAGAGTTGAATGAAATAAAGTCAAATATTATATATACGGATAGATAGTGGAATGGTGATTTCAGGAGGATCCATGACTGTCGCAGTGGCAGGGTCGGTATAGCGAAACGGATTTTGTTGTTTCGAAGGCAGCAAAAGCAATAACAAAAAGTTCAATTCTGAACGAAGTCGGCATTTGCCTATACGATATGTCGCTTGAAAGCTCTGAAGAATGATTCTATCCAGAGTATGGAATGATACTCAGTCGAATCGAATACGTCAGACAGATCGTCTTGCTACAAGAACATAATACCTCGTCCTTGAACCAGCCCTGAAGTTCTTTTTCAAGAGGTATAGTAAATAATTCGAAGCAGAATTATTCCTATTGGCGATCAACATAAGTAGTTCTAAAGAGAGAAATAGGCACTGGAACATCAGAAGCTTCAGAGTTGTCAGCCACCGTCGATACGACAAGCTGTTTACTGACTCTGAGTCGCTTGAGTTCAGTGTAGAGAACCGTAAAGTGACATGAGATTTCCTATGTACGTTAGATATGGGTGCAAAGCGTATGATAAAACATGCTCTAACTGCCCGACTTCACCCACTTTCAACTGAACAGAGTATTATACATCAAAATTTTAATCAATTCCTCTTAATTTCTTTTGCATCATAGATTTTTTGGCATTTCCAAAACTGTCGTAAGTGTGAATATTACTTTTCACAGGACGAGGTCTCACTCGGAAAGTGAGAAAAGTAGAGTATTCGTTTCTGTTATGGTCCGTTCTGTAGACCTATTATATGATGTGTCTTTATTAGGCAGCCTCCTGTTGACGTTACAGCCTTATAATTTCATGATGACTTGGTCCCATAGGCCAGAGGTTAAACGGTACCCCCTTTCCTCTTGCTCGGGTTTCCTCTTTTCGCAGACCAGCTCAATCTGTCCTGGTACGTGACCCGTTCATTTCGGCACCATTCGTTAGTCGCGGCTAGTTCGTTTCGAAATATGGCTGTAGTAGACAAAATGCAGCCGGCGGGTCTCGTTCGTCTTACGCTAATCCGCGTATGCTTGCAGCCATGCTATAATGATCTCCTCGGTGACCTAAAATAGGACACAGACTGGCGTCTACGATCAACCAGGTCAATCAAACTTAGCATCAATTATGTTGTTTGAGAACTGAGCGCTCTATGCCTGCTTACTTAGCGAAAACACTGAACGCGATGACATCGAGGATAACCGAAGAAAAACACATGCTTACACGGCTACAACGGCCTAGACACAGGCACAGAATCAAACGAAAGGGAAACTATGCGGTGTCTAGTGGCGGTGAAGGTTTACTCTTAACAGTTTTATGGTCATGGGGGTCTATCGGCATTTATTATTAAGTAGCCGCGAGTACGATGGGAAAATTAGCCTCAGTTTATTGTTGTTGTTGTTGTCAACAACAACAATGAGACAGATTCAAGCCAGCGTGTCCTACGTAACGTGCGGACAAAGACGGCAACAAGCACAACTAGACCCATCTTGTCGTACCATGACGATGGTGGCCATCCGTCCGACACAATAGACGAATAGGCCGACCGAGCCTGTGGTGATGAGGTCTAAGGCAACTGGAACGGTAACCCGTCGAGGACTCGCTCATTGAACACTCAGACAGCAGCACTGATCCATGCTGCTGGTACGGGTCGAAGACCAATTCATCCTTACCAGCAGTAGCGTTAACTATAACAGCAGCTACGTCAAGAACAGCTTCAGTAGCTGACATTGCGTCGCAACAACAATTTCTTCATCGACGTGAACCACCAACCCCAGATAGACAATACAAACATGACGCTGACGGCACAAACAGCAAAAACCGATAGGGGCAAGAAGCGAGCTAAGACAATCACTCTTTCGCTTCGCCACCACTGTTATTGTTGCTAACGCCATTACTTGTCTTTTAGCCGCTGGGAACTTATCGACGAATTATCCTGCCATATGTCACCGTGATCTCGGAGCGGGGAGAACTTCCGAAGAATGTTCAGGCGACAAAGAAAGGGATGCAGGAGGCATTTTCTCTCACCTAGGCGTGCGCTGTATTCCTGTGCCTCGCTGCGCGCGTGTGAACGTGCAGCAGAGAGAAAAAAAAAATGTTGTCCGACACACAAAAGCAGAGGAAAGACGAGCTATTATCTATCTGTCTATCTATCTATCTATCTACATATATATATATACATACGCAGCCCTAATAATAAGACGACTAATATGTGGGCAACTACCTTTACTATACACGTGCCGCTAAATTTTCAGAGAATATCAAGCAGGTGAGTGTGAGATGGCGTTACTTCATTCGGATGCCTGTTCCCAGATGTATTCCACTGCTACTGATAGTGTTTCAGAGTAATTAATCATGATATCGTAATGTTATCTTTCTCCTCTAATAGAGTGGCGACATACAGCCGATAACGGACATGCTGATCGGTCTATCCAAATTGAATCAAGTCAAATAAAAACCGATGACAACAGCATTGTTTCCCTTTGCAGCACCTTTTATTTCTAAAAATAGTGATAATAATGACAATAATAAACGTTTGTCTACGAGTCTCTCGATTTTGCGAGCTGGAACAATTGTCCCCACTTTCAAGCAGATGCCGTTCGTGTTATTTACTTTATCGTCGGGTGTCAGTTGTAACTAAAAAAACCCCACGAGAAAAGTCTCTGTTGACTCGCGTAAGGACGTAAAATGAAGCCCAAACCCACCTGGGTGAAAAAAACGAAAAGAGAAAATAATCAGTTGGGTTATGACGATGGGGAAAATGAGACGGTAAAGCTTTTTGAGAGTAACTTTCCACCTGCGCTTTTTGAATATATATATATGCTACAACAAAAGTTGGTTTACTCCGTATTTTGTTTTAGAGAATTGTACTCCTATATCAGAAAGTGATTATATGATTTTTATTTTTCAGTTGATTATTTTGTGACTAAAAATAATTTTATCTAGGTTAGGTTCCACTACGAACGGTGCTCCTCTTTGTTCCCGCCGCAGCTCAGATACGTTGCCTTTTCAAGAGAACCTTACAATCGCCTCGGCCGTGCTAAGCTTACGCAACGGTCTCTAACCACAAGACAGTGAGATTCTTTTGACGATAGACAACAGCCATTAGGCCTGTTGGATGTGGGGAATCTGAATATATATACACGTGTGTATATTTAGTATTGTCCTTAATAATGCTTCTTAGAGAGAAACAAAAGTTGCTGAAAATTCCGCATATAGAAGCGGAGTAGGATTAAATTCTTTAACCGACAGAAGCCGCAAGTGAGTTATGCATCAGCTGCCATCTCGTCGAGTGTTGACAGGATTTCGTCAATACCCCAGTTCAGCAATAGTTGTCTCATCAATGCTACAAACCTCACAAACATCCCTATTCCCGCTTTGCTATTCGGTAGCCGGGTCCGTTCTTGGCCATCTTCCCACTAGTCACTATATGTTAGTCTCAGACAATGCATGTCTTCCAAGGCGTATCACCTACGATATCCTTATATGTTCCCACTGCGTTGCAAATAGCGACGAAACGATAGCTGTCTCTGTTTGTCTCGGGTATCGTCATCGGAGACCATCATGTTGAGTTTCGGCGATGTTTATGGCACATTAATAGCCTTGATTGACAGTCGATAACTCGACGCACGAACTGTGCGTCTCCAGCCGTTTTCGACCGACAGACAAATGTCTTTCAGACATCCCTCCCTCATTGGCTTCTCATCGTTTTTGTAGACCATGGAGAGCTGTACATCGTGTGCTAACTACAGCTACAGGGTAGAATGTCTTCTGTTGGCGTCCGCCGTTGTTATGCCATCGGCATTTACTTCGTTGTTCTTTCTGGTCCTGTGCTCGCTATTATGGCCGCTTCCCCGAAATACACGACGAAGTCATGCAGTAGAAGCAGAGGTCTGTCCGCCGCCGCTGCCGTCGCCGCCGCCGCCGCCGCCGCCGCCGCTGCAGCCGCGGCAAAACAGCAACAGCCGGCCGGGCCCGCCCGGATCACTTAAGTTTACGGCCGTGCCACCGGAGTAGAGCTCGTGATCGTCCCAGTCGCACACTGTTCTCGTTTGTGCCGCTGTTAGCGTCGTTATTTCGGCTACCGTCTTCATCGATTCCACTCAAAAGTACACAGAGTATCGTTCTGGCAAATCGGTACGAGAAAGAGAATAAAATGTGCGGGGGGTGGGGGATCTCAGGCTGCTATATTTTATGCTGCAACAACAACAACACGCATAACAGCGCAGATGACAGAAACGGTAAGTATTGTCGATGCATCGAGACAGACAGCGCACTGTAGCCGCACATGGGGCTTTAGAAAACTGGGAACGTCAGCAGTGGTGTCGGTGGAGCGGCATCAGTAGGGTGTTGCTGATTTGAACTTGTCAACATGTTGTAGACAGGTCAAGTGACTGAGTCGGTCGCTGATCACTGAATGGACGCGTTGATAGCAATGACTAAAGATGGTATTAACGACAACCGTAGAGTTTCGACGACACATACAATAATAACGACACCGGTAACAGAGTCGACGAAAAAAGGCTGGCAGAAGGCTCAAGCATACATTGTGAGCGGACACCAAGGAAGCAGAAGTGAGAAACGATCAGAGAAAAGGAACTTCGCTATGAAGGACAAAAGATTGAAAAGTGATTAAAAAAGGGCGACGACAATGCCAGTAACACGAAGTACGCAGCATCATTCCAATTGGCGCGGCTTCTGCTGCTAGCGGACTGCCGTGTGATTGGTCCCCTATTGTCATGAAACGTTATCAAACTTTATTACACAGTTGTACGCCGTTGGCTGTTTGTTTCCGTCCAACATATACATACCGTAGCGCTGCGTGCATGCTCGTGGACGGACAATATTTACTCTCGCTTATTTCTCCCTATGCCTCATTACCACACACATGCAGACAGACCGACGGCTAGCCACATACGCAGACGAATTACATATTAATGCATATACTCGACAGCAGCAACAGCGTCTAACACATACATACGTACATACACTCACGTACACGCAGATAGACGCATACGTATGCAGTCAGCGTGCTGTAAACCCCACACAACTTGACTAACCGCAAAGTGAAGACAATACCTTTTAAATTGTCGTACTCACTATCGTCGTTGCTATTTTTTTCCTGCTACTGTGGATATACACTCGCAGCGCTCTGTTATCAGGGGTGTGATGCTAGGAATGATAATGAGTCATCCGATAACAAATAAAACAGGAAGAGAAAGAGATGCAGATAACGAAACATAGAGAGGGATTTGTCGATACGACGGGAAGTATCAGCAGTTGCATGGTCTGCTACTAGTCTCGTTCGGGCACGTCATGTCACCTGTACTACTGCTAATGCAGACAAAAGCCTCAACCAGAATCTCGCAAAAACGACGAATGATAGCCATCCGATCCCAGATCATCATTTCCTTACGGGTCGTCTCTGGCCATTTCATTCTTTTCCCGCTTTTTAGCAGCTCGCCTCATCTGTACTGCTTACGGTAGTACGCACAAGACATACTCATATGACGATAGCTGAGGACTGGGACGTCTGAGAAGATGGACACGCACATATAATAAGACGTATAGTAATAGCCGTGATCGCTGATTCTGTTATATGGTGACCTAGCGACGTGGACAGCGAGGTATATTGCTGTTGCTTATTATGGTGCTATCCGATGCCGATAATAACCATGAGAAAAAGCTGAACCCCACTCAGATTGATACAATGAAAATTATGCTACTGTATATGAGCTGCGGCCTGTGAAGTCGTGAGTATCGGACGATTAAGTCGGCCTGAGACTGCCTATTATTATGGAAGCGTCAATGGAACAATGGTTAGTGATCACTGTTTCAGATCCGCTCTATATGGCGCACGATTGACTGTTGCAACTGGCGCTTGACTACTCGAACGAAATCAAGGTTGCATTTATACGTGAGCATCATCCTGGCTAAGTTTACCATATAATTTATGTTTCAGGTATTCGATTCCATCAGGAGCGTTCACAGGCGGATAGTTTCGACCTATTGTTAGATCGTACGTTATCATTACGGCAACATTACGTGAATCATTATGGCAACATATCGTTGCTATGCTGTCAGATTAGTTCACGCCTTCGTACCAAGACACCTACGAAACGACAATTTTTCTTTAATAAAACACAATGACGGATCAAATTATTGCAAACGTTCGACAAAATGTACCTCTTTAACTTTTCGATAATTCATCTATCCATTGAATTCGCTTACGTTTCACCGCAATTGGTTATTGTCCATGCGCGTATTATGAACGGTTACTGTAGGACCTAGTCTGAACAACACCAGCATGCTCGAAAGGCGTTCGAGTCGTCGATTCTCCTGACGATTAGTCTGAACGTAGAACTCGCAGGCAGAGGAATCCCGCTGCGTTGAAGATGGGAATCAGGCACGGAGAGGGGGAACAGACGGGGGGTAACTGGTTTTCTCTTCGTGAAGTGATGCGAACTCCACAACTGAGTTTTTCTTTGGCGATTTCTCACGTAAGATTTTGTCGCCGTCATCAACCCTAGCGTCAACAGCACCGCCATAGTCAACACCAGCGAATCAGTCGCCCAGAGATAGAGCACCCCACTGCCCCGAGAAAACAAATAGCTAGAAACAATAGCCGCTAATACAAACATACAACAGGTCGGGAGGCGCGATTGTTGCCACCATCAAAGAGGAACATTTTTTTACAAGGTTTCGACGGACGGGATCTTGCTGATTCCCCCTATTTTCATCAACACCACCCTCTACAGCTATAACGTAGATGCACCCAGTTAAGCTCAGAACCTGCGGGAACTTCAGTAAGTACACTAACAACTACGCTCAAGAATACTTTGTTTATGCTCGGCTCAGACCTACGTTCACAACAACGTATTTATAGGCAACGGAATGTTTGACTGATGGCTTCTTCAATAGGCTAGAGATCGCAAATTGAATAATAGCATTTTGATGATAAACGAATGAATGAGTTAGCCCTAAGGGGCATGAGCGTGTGTGGGAAAGAGTTCTAGGTTAGAAGACCTAGTTGTCGTTGCGTATTGCTAATAGAACCGAGTGCAAACTAACTGTTTGTCGATTCGAAATAAGCGATCTTGTGCGTATTCCTTTGTGCTTTACTTGGGTTCATTTTTCGTCATTTCATGCGGATGCAAGTATTCAACTTGAAGTTAGTGTTTTAGCATCTAATTCAGTCTTAGTTCAATTCAATTTGGCATTGACTGATTCCCAGTATAAGTAATCTCTTCGAGCTGAAATTGTTCAAGGGCTAGTTTCCCCGCGTATACGTTCCCGCGCTGTAATGATGGAACAGGCGTTGTACTAGCGCATATAAACCATTTCCTTCTTCACCTATGAGATGCTGAATGTATGAACACTTCGTTTGCCTTTTTTTTGTGGCACCTATTTACGATTGTGTTGATTTGCGTTGAACGGCGGCGGGGAAGGTGACGGCGATGGCGACGGGGTTGTTTCAGTGTGGAATGACAACAGAATATTGATGTATCATTGTACTAGTACCCTCGCAATTTTCTCAGTGCTTTGGTTTTTTTTTTTTGGCCTGAATTGAATTAAGCTCGCCAGCGGAGCCTGCTATCCTGGTTGAAGCAGACGTTTCGGAGAATTCGCCACGCCACGTCGAGGCGTGGTGGGTCCCTTCAGAAGTGTGTTAATGTATTCATCTTGCCCGTCGTTCTCGGCTGGTTTACTTAGACGGGACGGGCTGAAGTTGTTAACATCTGTAACGATGTCGGAGTCTATAGTTATTGAACAACTTAAAATTGACGAATTAGAGGCTCGCCTCTATAATACGTGCGCTGAAACGAAGTTTCATATCATTAAGCACTGAGGCAGACATACTGTTACCGTTTTTGTGTGAAAGATAGGTATACGTTTATATAAACTAAAGTGTATAGTGGATAATCAGACAGGAGGACGTAAAATCCATCAGAAAATATTTTGCCACTTATACACGTGATATATTATTGGCGCTAATTGTTCATGAGTATATTTATTAAGTGCGACATAATTTCTAGTCTGAAAACCAACTGTCCAGAGCAGATCCATTGACAGACGAAGCGAGTTGATATCAGACGTTAGCTTCTAGTTACAAGAACATTGAATTTTCTGCATTAGCCTAAAATGAGATCGGACGTTTTCGAATTGACGATCTGACACTGTTTCGTTAACTGAGACTTGGCTAGTTGCTGTTCCAGCAGGTACGCCCGAAGCGCTGCGGTATACTTTAGCCAGTTGGACTTCACTGTCAAACAACGGACTGGCAAGGGGGTATATCGGAAATCACGGGCTCTATCTTGGCCGAAGTGAAGTAACAGGAAGCGGTACAGAAGTACAGGGTAAGATAACAAAATGATCTAAAATCGTCACTAGGAGCGATCTCATCGGTGGATATGCTATAACATAACCGTCCTGAGTTAGACGTATTTGTCTTCGTTTCGATCTACACGTACCTCTACCATGTCGTTGTTTGTCGAGCAGAATGCAAAGATACATACATAATGTTTTTTTAACGCCCAGACAACGACAGTCGATTTCGTTCGTTTGTAAGGGAACCTCTTCCTTGTCTCGATCGTTAAGGCGTTACCGTTTATATACCACCGGGCCAATAACAATCTGTAGATAAGCTTTCCGTCTTTCGGTCTCGCAAATGCATACACATGCACACTAGAAATGCTTGTCGCTCTCTCTTCTATCTGTAATTGTCCAAGAATTGGAAACCTTGTTAATGTCAGTATTGTACCTGTGTTCCTACGGACAACTAGAAAATTGTCATAAAGCGGTGCTTTATGGCCGTCAGTTCAAAGCACCATTGATCTCGCATTGTTGACAGCCTGAAAACCATGTACGTACTTAGCTTCTCACTTCTTGATTACATCTCGCTACTTAATGACTATCGGAGCAAATGAAACAGCAGTTAGTTATAACAGCACTTTTCCTAAGCTCCATTCAGCTCATGGTAAACGCACGCATAAAAACATGCATGTAGTAGACTACAAGTACACTATACAGCCGTGGGCGGGAGTCGTGAAAGACCACTAGGTATCAGACGGGTAAAAAAGCGAATGTTCCGAGCTTCACGTTCGGTACTGGCGTTAAACACTGCTTGAAACATCATTCGTAAGGCCGCCATTTTTTCTACAATTGCTACTGCTGCTGCTGCTGCTGCTGCTGCTGCTGCTGCTGTTGCTGTTTTTATCTGTACACCATCATCAATTGACCTTCTATTTGTCGTGTGAGTGTACCAATGTGGTTTGTGTTTGTGTATAACGCCGTCTGTACGTGTAATTCTCGTGGCGTCTTCAGTTGAAGGGGCAGCTGCTATTGCCCGGGATCCCTGTCTGTTTGATAAAAGTGATGCTCGCCATGGTGTTTGCCGCCGTCGCTGGCGTCGTTAAAATCTACGCCGATCGGTCGCCGCCGACGACGACATAGTCTAGCAAGCGGCCAGTTGGACAATCTGAATCTTCCTTCTGTTTTCGTATCAGTCTCAGCCAATTCTGGGGATAATAGCCAATGTGCTGTTATTGGACTGGGCTGTTCATTGCCGTACTGCCGCATATTGCGCGACCCGATCTGGTCCTTCTGCCGCTCAGGCTCTTAGGCGTGGGGTAATGGGTGTTTGTCTGTACGTCTGTGAGCGGTAGATTTGTATGGACTACTGCACGGTCACATAGACACTCGGCGCTCTGTTCTCATTTGCTACGTACGACAGATCGTTGGGCCAAGCTACCAGACAGATCGACTACCTCCGAAACGAGTCGCAGGCACCAGTCGAACCGAAGAAATGAGGTATGACTACTATGCTACCGTTGCTGAGATGTACAGACCAGTCGATTGGAAATTTGCTGAAGGAGACTTATTTGACTGAGTTGGACACACACTGTATGCACGCTTGTGCACACATACATAGGCCCACCTTGTAAACTGTACACAAATAGGCGGGCATAGAAGCATTCTGAACCGGCGGGTAGGCGGGCAGGCAAATAGACAAACAGGACCTGCCGTGGCCTTCTTAACATCGCCCTAGTGGTAGCGATTTTGCTGGCGCTGTATTACCGCTACTGCTGCTTCCGTCATCCGCTACTAAGCACCTGCGTTTTCTCTAGCGTGCGGCTGGAGCACCAGTCTCTCACTTGGCCCGAGTGAGATCCGTTTAAACTCCCGCTGATTCTACTATTATATTTTGCTACATGTCAAGCTCTAGCCGCTGTCGGTATACGATCGAGTGCATCGGCGATCGGGACGACTGCGGCGAAACCAGACAATCAATAGCTAAAATAGTAATAGCAGAAGCGACAATATCATCACTTTGGCTCAAGTCCTCTTTGTACCGCTGGTGCTGTTGATGCTGTTATTGCTACATTATAGTAATAGAACGCTCTTTCTGCTACGAGAAGATTCATTGTCACTAAGCTCAGCATTTTCATCTGGATGTATTATGATATAAAACCGGATGGAAGATTCGCTAGTGATACAAACAGCAAAACCGTTGAGCCAATTAACAAGATTAATGCACACGATCAACATTGCCGTTTTGTTTGCCCTGGATATATTGTTTGGCTTATTACTACTACCATTATGATTATCGTCGTTACTATTAACTGGAAAAAATGAATAATCTGCTTGTAGACTAGGTTTCTACTTGACAACAGTATTTGTCTCAAAACGTAATCAACTAGGAATAGGCCTAACCTGCTTACGAACCGTATCTCGGATGCTTCAGTGTGCCGACTCTGATCTTAAGGCTAGGATGTTTAGCTTCACAGGTTTGTTGTTCAGTAAAGCGGCGAGAATCTACGTGGAACCCCATACAAGCAGGGCAATCTTGAATTACGAATTTATCTCTAGGACACGTATGATTTTTTTAACCTTTCTGACGTTGCCTGTGAGGAGAATCCTATAGAAGTACTACGACCGTGTTTCTCTGTGTCTTTATGGGATCTGTAGCCATTTCCAATCTTGATCGATGAGTTATATATACATATATTGAATTTTGTCTATACATGCAAGCCGTGTTTTGTTTATTACAAGAAAGGGCAGAACTTTGCCAATGATAAAAATGGCAAATTGATTTACTGTTGATTAGTGAAGTGTTACGGAGTCATTTTCACGCATTAGATTTCCATCGAAGTGGTAACTGGTTATTGTCTCACTAACCTTAGTAGGCTTGCAGTTTGGCTAAGAGAATTAAGTCTGTGTCTAGGAAAAAGGCTATCTTCCAGCTCCTTGATTTCCTCAGCTTGAGCTTAGAGGCGCGACTTTTTTAAATGAATTTTACTTCGAAGCCTAATTACACGCTTTTTCAGAACTAGAGTAACCTACTTTTTTACACGCTCTGCCACTATACGGTACACTTCGTACTCGGTCAATATCTCTAAGTGCGAAGACTAAGGAAATGGCTATGAAAGTAACATCTTGATAACCATTATCAGTCGCTTACGTATGCGATTATCTAGCGTCTGTAGATTTCATATGTCATACGAATTCGAGATGGGACGTGTTTTTCGACGTCGTCATTATAGAAATACAGGAAAACATTAGACACAAAGCTTCTTTTTACTCTATTCCAGTTACTTTCTTCCAACGTAACGGATCTTACGCTTCTGGCACTGTACGAGAAACTTTTTCCCTTACATTTGTTTAATGTAAAATACTTATATCCGCTTATTTCTGTACTTAACGTATATGTTGAACGCCATATTGTTATAGCTTCGGTCGCGACCCCCTGACGGTAGCCATACGGCTCTGGCAGGCGTCCAACTCTCATGAAATAATAATTACCTCACTGATACAGATACGAGGCATCATTATAATACTGGACTCTAGTTGAGAAGTCGGCCAGTTACATTCTCAACCGTAGTGTGTGCGAATACCTTGATCCGATATTTCACCATTTCGTTTTTTTATAATTGGCTTCCACTGATCATAACAAATATATAATCATTGTACCATTATAGGAAGCTTTCAAAGCGTTACATGCATCGATTCATTATTATTATTAGTATTAAAAAGGCACTTTCGCCACAAACACATATCCATACTTACATAATTCCATCAAGCTTACAATTAACTAGCGTGATATTGGGTTCGTTTTTGTTTTTTTTTTTTGTATTTTACCCTGTTTTTCTATTTCGTATGTAGATCAGACCAACATGACGGTGATTGCCGTCAACTTTCAGCGTGAACTAGTTTTGTATCATTTCCAAGGAAGGAGATAAAATGACGATAGCATATGATATCTATTGAGGTATCTCCTGTACACTTGGGCAATTGTATGATGTAATCTGTTGTGAAGCAACGCGGTACGCACGGTGGCAGTTGATCATGCCAGTCCTCTCTGAGAACATTTTACTGGGATACAAAATCAAACCGCGGCAAAACGAGGCCGCCGTTAAATTTGGCTCGTATAAAACACAGTTACCTATGCAGCTGTCTCAAGAGAAAAATTTGCATGGCGCAATTTATCAAGTAGCAACTACATCGTAATAGCTTTACGTGATGATCACTCAGGATAGACGAACTTACACAATCATTGTTGACAAAACATTCCGTTTATTTAAGATGAACAATGGACAGTCTACGCTGCGAGGTGAAGGGGCGGCCGACGATCGGAGCATTGGCAAGACAATCAGATTTGCTTGATTACGCCCTACCTCACAGCATACTATAGTTATGTGAGAGAATCCCGAGTTATTTGTAATTGGATGTTTGGTCATTGCATCCCTTTTCCCTACCATGACTACGCTGCCCACGTCGTGCAAAGCGGTAACATTGCTGGGTTCCTCTTTACGCAAAATAGGTCTTCTACGCTGTGGACGCCACTACCATACGAATAGGGAAGACAACAATATCACTCGATGCCACGGCTCTGTTCATGCCACCTCTTCGACGTCCTCTGGAAGACAATTCATAAAGGAATAGAAAAATTCTTACGAACGAAAAGGAAACCAGGGAAATTGCGCTCAGACTCTGTGATAGCTAAGATAATCCGAATTTAATTTTGTGATTCGTCCCGCTACAAATAAAGCAGAAGACTCAATGCGTCATAGATGAATTCCTCATGCTTGCTTGACTTGTACGGTATCGCATTGTACTGCTCCACTGCCAACTGATTCTGGCGTTGGTTCCATTACTACGCGACAGTATCGTACTGATAATATTGGCCACAGCATGAGTGGCGTCTGTGTACCTCGTACGCAGCCACCTCGTCATTGGCGTTGTTACCGTGAATCGCGCGCGAACGAATGTCCACAGCAGCAGCAGTGTTAGAGGGAAATACAGGCAATGATTAATGGCTCACGATGGGATCGCTAATGGTGCAGCTATAGCTTTTTTAGCGTCCGTTGTTTGCTGCGCCGCCGGCAGGACGGGAACCAACTGCGTCAGGAACAGCATCATTAACCGCTCGAAAACAGCGGAGCATATATGTCTATGTATTGTAGTAAGCTACTAGCAGTTCTAGCGAGATCAAGGAAGCTTCAGTGCAGTAGGACACCTCGATAATGGTGAAAAAGGGCAGGTTTTGCTATGGAAAAAACGCGCACCTATTGCGTCGAAAAAGGCGGATCGTACTACCCTTCCGTTGCATTGCTACGGACCGCAGGCAAAGCAGCGTGTCCTGTTTCCTGCGCCAATCGTGTATGCCTCGTGTGCGAATACGTCTGTATGCGTCTATGTGCTGTCTAATTGCACCAATGCCAACCACTTCGTTTTCCTTTTTTATAGCAACGGCATAATCGAACACGACACGAGTTTCTGTATGTGGGAGCATTTCAATGTGTACCGTAAGAAAATGATCGTCTTTGACGAAGTGCTTGTGTCACTTAATGGTTCCTGTGGACCTTGTAGAAAAAATCATTATTTTAACCGCAGCCTCCGCGGTCACAATATCATTAACGAAGGAATGGCGTGTGTTTTCGTGTCAACCTGAACCCATTTACACTACCGAGTATTGGGTTGGGGGCGATGACCACAACGGTAACTACCGGAGTGGATAGAGATCACAGACCATTTCTACAGTTCGGAATCCTCGATCAGCCGACGTTCTCGGTCAACCGGTGAAGGTGGCCATTTCCCGCATTCGCACGCCGGTGCTGCGAGTCCAACCTCACACACATTTATTGCTGAACTCTGCTTGTTGTTGTTATTAAGATATAGGTAAGCGGGTGTACCTATCGGCAAAAATGATCCTACGTAGCGCTTACGTTCAATAAATGTAAACCGGAGCATAATGCACTGGGGTCCGCTCCATCTTTCGAATATGGACTGTGAAACGCTGATTTTCTTTTAGCGGCTGTCCTTGCGTTTTAGGAGCACCTTAAGGACATAACTTGGCTGAGGTGTAGATTCGTTATTATTCGTTATAGAAGAAGTATGAGTTAGACGCAAGTTGACAATGCTTTGTAAACATCTACGCTATCTCCAAGCTGATTTGAAAAACCTAGTTACGAGCTTCCGTAGTCGTCAGACTCCTTCCTATTCCGAACGGGCAGATAGGGCTGTTTTGATCTGCCAGTAATATTTCGTCCAGTCGCTAACGAACAGACACGAATCAAAAAACTATGTAAGCTGCAATTCTCAGATCAATCAAAAACAGAGCTTGGCGCCATTATTACATCTGCGATTGTAGCAAAAGAACGATATGTACAGACACGTACAGAGACCTTGTGTACTACTGCGACGTAAGCAATTTTTTGCAACCAACAATTGAGCCCAACTGACCATTTAAAATCAATGATCTTAAATGATTGATCGATTAAATTCTGGCTGTGTCAATTCATATAAATGCTTGAAAAAAAATGTAGTGAACAGATAAATTCGAAGATCAATGCTAAAGTTCCTTACCGCAGATCGCAGTCATCCCTGGAAATCCACTAACATTGGAATTTTTTTTTAAGGTTTCAGACATTTTATAGTCGTCTAGACTCTGCAGCAGATTTTTGGCGAAGTCTGCGAATTGCGTTATGAGTACGGACGAATTACGGAACGTCTCGCCTCCAATTTTCATCACCGTATCCGACTAGAGGGGCCCATTAGGGGGGCCATAGTTCCATCACAAAATTGGCATGCGAAAGCAGCATCGGTAGCAGCACCAGCACACGCAGAGAAAGGTATGAACACGATTTTAACGTCTCAACACCATAGCTCGGCTATATGCAGCAACGATATGTATAGATTCATGTGGGTCCATCCACCTTATGTTAGCACTGACAGAGCACAAAAAAGGCCCTGCTGAGCGGGCCTACTCCCATCATCGTGTTTGAATACTTTCCATTCGATGGCTGGAGGCGACGAAGCGATGTTTGAACGCTATCGAAAATCAATCATGCTTCGTGAGCGGGTCCAGCTTCTGGATACCCGGAGCCTGCCTACGCGGAAGGGAGCTCGCAGACTCTATTCGAGGGAGAAACGGATTCAGCCGCTCGTATCTCCGCGCGCACTAACCGATGCGTCTACGTAACTGGTCGTGTCCCATGAGTTAGATAATAGTAACTGATAGCGCTAATATTCTATAATGTTGAAAAAATTTTTACTGACGTCATAAACGGAAACGAATCGGGTAACAACGAAACGACGGTTTTAGCGGTATCGTTAATGATTTACGAAATATGGTTGTCCGTCGCACATGTCCTTTCCGCTATCTATGAAGCTTGTCGAGATCGTTATTTTCCGTCTCAACAATTCTGAAAAACGTACTTGTTTGTATGAGAAATACACTTTCGCTGTATAAATGAATGCACTAAAAAGTTTAAGTTCACCAATTTTGAAATCGGTGTGAGGCTATACGGGAGCTATTGATCATGACAGACATGAGCAAACGCATAAAGTAATAAATGGCTTTAACTTATTGGCCAGGTGTTGCAGAAGTCTATGGAAGATCAAAATGAAAATTAGGATTAGTTAGGCACAAATATACTATGTATCGATTGTGATGCTTCGACCGCACTCGAAAGCGACATTATTTCACTATGACTAATGGTAAATTAATCATTCTATATATAAAATTATAGCGTCCTGAAGATTTAGGTAGCAGGTCGTGCGCTTAAACGTTTTCAAACTTCTCGAAGCCTTAAGTCCGTTCTTGCGAGACGAAGACCATCATAGTATACGTTTTTATTGATAGCATAACTTAGAAACATTTCACACGTAACAGATACACGTAAAAGTATCCATTTAGATTCTAGCTTTAATGAGTGACGATGCAGAATCGAAAGATCTATACGCAATCATCTGATGTCGTCAGATGTAATCCGGTGCACAAGAACAGTCTTTCGAAGAAGTGCATGTGCACGTGTCTGCAAAACACCACTAGATAGGAAACAAGTAGAATCAAAAGTCTCTAAACAGAAGCTTGTTTTTGCCCCCCGAAGGACCTACCGGCCTCTGCAACCTAGCATAGATTCCCTTGTTGACACATGTGCATCGAATGAAATAGTTCTCTTAATAGCTAGCATGATATCAGGACACATAATCCGTTATGCTTCATCAAATGCCATTAATCGTGATCTGATTCCCAGGAGGTCTGATCCCTGATCACGATTCTCGTCGAGATAGATCGAGTAGTTTAACTTTAGTTGAGCGTCGTGGGCCACTCGGAGATCTCTAGTCAATGGCGACTAATTGTTTACACACACACACTCACTTTATGACCAGCGATTACTGGCAGTTACTTACTATTGAACAAGTACAAGTATAATACTTTCAGAGCAACACCGGTTAATCTCGTTATTAAGTATCTGAGATTCTATCCGACAGAGTTTTTACGTACATGTTTAGATAGACTATTTGAGAAGCATGTAACTATGCCTCGAACACTATATCAACACCCGTTGACTGCTGCTACGGGCACAAAATATGGATCTTTGTAGTCATGGATTGAATAGTTTTCTTCACATTATCGAACTTGAACTAGTAGGTATCACAGATCACGGGTTGAGCATAGTGAACTCGATGCGTTAAATAGAATTATCTGATTTTTTTTCCCAGCAATAATTCTCGGTTATTAGGCGCTCTCTCCTGCATGGCCTGTAACCCTATGTGCTAAACACCTATACTCTGTAACGAAATTTTTAAAAAGCACACGTTTTTAAAATAAATTTTATATTAGCATCACTTTCAAGCTGCATTCGCTGAGAGCGAATGCATGGGGATTATTTGAAGCTCCAAGTGAGCGTCTCTGAACGCAGTCGTTTTACCAAATAAACACCTCTTGAGGTTTTTTGAGAGAACAGGCCTGTTTGGCCGCGCAGTGCGATCCAGTCGAATAGTGTACTATAGTAGCAAAGCGTTCAGTCAATCGGCGCCAGATCGGCAGGTCCGGAAATCAGCAGGGTCACTAGAATTACGATGGTTTACATCGTAATTCCAGCCAACAAGAACTTACTTTTGCTTCGAATTGCAAATGACTAAACTCCCATCGGTACGTAACACTTGCGCGATAAGAACTTCCGTAACCAAATGGATGGCTTGCCATTTTAGTACAGTGGGTAGTTTGCAGGCGGAAGCATAATTTTATGCCTGCATAAAAAAGCAAGTTTTACTTTGCACTGAAGATTTTACCTAGTAAACGATAGACCTATTAGTGACCTATTAGTCAAACTGACCAAGCGCTTATCATAAAAGTGTTCCTTCGTATAACATAAA
Organism: Varroa destructor; assembly: GCF_002443255.2. Taxonomy (NCBI): domain Eukaryota; kingdom Metazoa; phylum Arthropoda; class Arachnida; order Mesostigmata; family Varroidae; genus Varroa; species Varroa destructor. The sequence goes on along the minus strand of NW_019211454.1, from coordinate 58,209,582 downwards.
TTAGATATATATAATATTTTTCTGATGGAAAATAAACGATTTTTTGACATTGTCATACGATACTGCAGTTGTAAATTCGTCGTAGCATACACGAAGTGGACGGAGTTCGTAGGTGCGGTTGTTTGTGACCATCCTCAATTAAGGCTTAGATGGAGATTCACCTAGTCCGATCGCTGTCTGATTTGTTTCGGAGAAGATCAGAAACTGCACGACGACATTTCGTGACGATTGTTCGTACATATACTATGACACGTAATACCTGAGCTTCGGATCGTGCTCAATTTAGTTTCTTTAAATTGAACCTTCCCCTTTCAAGTTATTCTGTGCTCTGCCAAGTTAGTAGAAATCTCGCTCAGTACATCCTATACCCGAGAAGATTTCATCTATCAAAGCTCAACCAATTTCTGTGCCGTGTCTGCATAGTAAGTGCAGTATTCCGAAGCCGTATGGTTTCTTTTGCTTACGATTAGTGTGTTTTCCATCAGCACCAAGTGTGTACAGAACGCCAATGTGGTTTTCCGCACTTTGAGCTTGCGATATTTGCCCTGTCGGCCAGCACACGGCTCAAGGTACGTGGACATAATGAGCCTATTTCGTTCGTCAGGCTGCTGACTCGGATTCGGGCGCCGCTACTGCCGACGAGTCGTCCTTTCGTCGGCCGTACGATGCTACTAACAGACCATTGCTAATGACACTGCCTTCAACCCCTGACCAGCATTACCTTGTCGAAGCTTTATAGCCATGAAGTCCCAGGCTCCGGCTTAGACGCCGCGGACATCAGCGCGTACTTCGTATTGGTTCTGCCGCCATTGATCCATGAAAGGGAGTCTGGACAGTTAAAGCAAGGTTGAGAAGGATTCATATGATTAAATAATGTGCTGACATTTTATTGCTGTCGTCGTTGGATTAGACAACGAGCGTAGTCCATGTCGACCTTATCGGAGCTCCCTATTCCTGCTTATCTAGCCATTTCAGAAACCGGCAGTAAGATAGTCGAGCAACCGTCAATGGGCGACAGAGCTATTAGGTTGGACGTACTATCCATCGATCCAAAGAAAAAGTAACAGCATCCCAGCCAATGATAGTACTTAGTACTGATCAACAATGCACCAAAATGAGCTCTGTATGGCAAGACGTTTCAAACTGAATATCATCTTTCATGTAATACTATCGTCTGTGGCCAGATCTGCGATATGTGTGTAGGATCTAACAGTCCGATGGCGTAAGCGGTAAGCGTCAGTGGAGACATTTTTTGTCCTCAATGGCGATAACTTCAAATAGCATCGGCGTGGTTCCTTCTATTCCCGCCCGCAAGCGCCGACCTTTCCGCGTAATCTTGTCCGTTGTGAACGTCGTACAATGCACAGTTATTGTCGTATAGCTGCAACAGTGTTTATGCGATCTATGCCGTACTACTAGAGCAATCTGTGAGGTCTATTTTTCGTGCTGCTGATAGCACATAGGGACATGTTCTATTACGTTACGTCGATGATGTTTCCGCAGCACCGCCTAAATAAAATGGGCTATAATAAATGTTTCGATAGAATATGTTATACACGCACAGCCATATGTTCTTAGTAGTCGTTCGGCCTAAATAGGCGCGAGAGACGCAGAAAAAGGTTTAACAGAGGAGTACTTGTATTATGTTCAAGCGCTTGGCTGCTGCAATAAGTCGCGCAACGTATAGCCAGCGCCTTTACAATAGAATGATAGGATATGGTGACGTCGTGATGTTGCCCTTTCGATAGCCATTCGTTGATACTGATATTGCAGGCAAGCAATAGGAGGTTCGAGGAGATCCACTCAATGGCTGGATTTTTTGGGGACATCTGCGGCTATAGTAGTTCAACATTGACTCCCATCGGTATCACTATGGTAGTTTCGCACGACTATCTACGTCCGCGCTTCTCCCAGAAATCCGTTCGCTGTTTACAGCCTCTGCCGTGTAAAACTGGCCCATGAAATCGGCCGACAAAAAGTCACGCAGCGGCCGTACAAGCTAGAGGTTGATCTAATGAACGCTCGAGACAAATGATAGGGCCTGCTGCGTCTCAAAAACCTAATGATTTTGTAATATGAACATGTATGTAGCTATCCAGTTCCGATTTGGACACTGAACTAAATAGTGTCGAATGTAATAGAAGGGGGTAGGATCAACGGGAGGCAAATAGGAACTGCAGTTAGATAATTAATAGCGTTGCATATGAGATATCAGTAGAGGCTAACACACAGCCGGGGTAAATACAGGCAGCAGATCCTGGTACCGAGTCCAATTCTGTATTCGGCCCATAACTTGATTAGCGAAGCTCGATACCGTCAAGTTCTACTTCATTACTGGTACCGGTAGTGAATTACTATAAGAATGTTGGATACAAAGTTGCCAAGCAAGATCTTGGACAGAAGAACCTGATTTTTTGGATTATCTAAGTAAACCACTATCACGTTAGTTATCTTGGAAAAATTACATTTTGTATGGCTTTTGAAATCCCAACAGAGGTATCAAAACACGACGAGAAACGGCATGTCACGTTTTCGCTTAAATTCAGACGAACAGTAAATAGGCAGCCTTGAATGATACATGCAAATAGCGTCCTACCATCATTCCCAGTGCGCGCTTATTCTTGTGTATCCATTGAGACCTTGTTGTGAATACATACTCTATTCGTGTGTGAGAAGGGAATACGTAATTGAACCGTGGGATACATTACTTATGATTGGTATTGACACAGCCCATATCGACGGGTTCAGATAAACGGACGATGTAATATTGCCCAACATAAACGGCCGATACAAAACAGGCTTATATTTACTTGGGTCAAACTGAAGGAAAGGAAACGCACAACATCAGCTGGTAGTAGAGGATGAATGCTGAAGATTCACGTTTACAGCATACACGCCAGCTACGACAAGATCATCATTAGACCCTATAAATGTGCCGCTCTTCGTTCGTTTATCTAGTTTTCAGTTCACTAGCGTACTCTAGATGGCACAGGTTGTTTTACCTATTCGCTACGTAGTCATGTTGGCGAAAGCATTCGGGAAGCGATAGCGTTTAGAATCTTAGAAGTGTTCCTTCATTATGGCTGTGCCAGTCTTTGACTGGCCTATGATTCGACTGCCAAGATACCCTCAAACACACACCTAATCTACCACGGGCGTATGTTCGTACTGTAGATACTTAGTCACTAAAATAAAGCTCGTCTACCTCAAAACCTCGCAGCCCATTTATAATCATTTGATTCCTGGGCGATTAGTACGCATTACGCAGACAACCACCCACGGCACAAACTATCTGCGATGTCAGTGGCGCTCATAAGAATGAATCGCTCCAAATCAAGGTAACCACTTGTACTGAAGAAGCGATAACGAACGAAAAGACAGAGCGGCAAGTCTGTCGCAGAAGGACGAGCTTTCATAATGAGCTAGGGAGCTGTGACGAGCTGGCACGAAGTGCGGGGCCTAGAAGAAACAAAAATGTCGTCGCATATCGTCAGCGAATTGCCGAATCAACGGCCAACTGGTTGAATGAATTACTGGGTCTCGGGAGCAGTAACAGAGCGCGCATGGCCCGAAGCAACTGTTCAGCTGATACTGCCCTGTCATTGAATAAGTAGTAAATAGTAGACGGCCAGTGTTGGTCGTTTTTTGAGGAAAAAGAACGCGAATCATTTCTTTCCAGAAATGCGCACCTCACGGCGTCGAGGTCGGCGCAAAGGATTGGCCTGTTATTGGTACTAGAAATGCTCGTTCGGCTGTTGCTAGAGCGACTGTGGTTATTCGACAAGCACGACACGGGACGAGACAATCGCTACGTTGACATACAGACTATAGTCTAAGACAGTGGCGGACACCGACGGAGACGACAGTGATACCCGCGGCGGCAGCAGTAGCAGCTACTTGTTTTGTCGCCGTCGGGCATGGAGGCGTCGCGATGGCCGCGTCTGCCGTATGTGTACGAAACGTGCGCGGCGGGCGATGCCACAAACAACAAATTTGAATGAATATGATAATGTGTGGTTATGCAGAAGCCATCGGGGCAGCGCCGACGCACTTGCATATGACAGTGCCGTAACACCAGCCATAGCGGTGGCGTTGGCAGTAACAGTTGGCTTGAAAATCGCTGGTTGAGGCGGCGTTGAGGGTAAGAAACCCGCGTATGGATAATGGTCGACGGGCTGATGTTTGACATCGTCACCTTTCCCTTAGACACCGACAGTGACGACAACGCGCGCGCGCGCGCACGCACGCACACACACAAAAAGCCGATTGCTTGCAAGTAATAACAAGGAAGAAGTTACAAAGGAGGCTATGGCAATGACAGCCGTAACTGGGGGCTACTTCTACTAACAATAGTAATAGCAGTCCGGCTAAATGTAGCCCAAGCGAAGGTATAATAATCCGCCGGCCAAAAGCGTTACTGGCGCTAGCTACTTTGGTGGCCGTTTTATCTATTCCGCGTAAGGAAACCATTTGTGCTGTTGCTGCTCAGGGAGAAAGAAGTCAGGAAATAAAAAAATGAAGGGACTCGCAAGGCGCAGGTCGCGAATCAATGCTGTTTAGTCGCCCAGGCAATACCAACTTTAGTATTCGTATAATTATTCATATCACTAGCAATATTATTATTGTTATCTACTACTGCAATCTGCGCCGTGTTGACACTGGCGAAGCGGGTATTAGTCGAATACACTGATGGGCGTTCGATTCGAATGAGGCGGAAAAAAAGAGGGATTTTCTCATATTCATGAGTTTCCTGTGTACCTGCTGTGGTTGCTACAACATATATACCTGCCTACTGCTTGCAGATCGCTGTTTGTTTGAGCCAACAAAAAAAAAAAAAATGTATGGCTTGTTCGCGAATGCAGGCAACAAGTGCCGGCCTCGAGTCTTCATTCCTGAGGCTTAAAATAACGCCCATGTGCACGATGTTATTGAAGTCGAACCCTGACTGTATGCCAATGATAATCATACCAATGACTATAAGCCGCGATAGCGGTGACGTTGACAATCGAGAGTGACGATAGGGAAAACGTTTTGTTCCCTTTTGCTATTATTACGAGTACTATGCTATGCATAGTCTTGCAACGGGGGGTGCCGTATAGAACGGTCCGTCGCGGCACGGAGATGAGCTTGACACAAATTTTCAGCCAAAGAATCGCCGACCACTGCTCTGATCCAACGGAAAGTTCTACGTACGTACGTACGTACGTACGTACGTACACATGAAGTGATAACCGATAGCTAAGTAGAGCGAAGCTAGGAACTTGCCGTTGTTAGCGATATCTTTGTCTCCGCATTGTCGAATGGCTTACTGAGCACGTCGTTTTATTATCAAAGGGAATCTGGCAGTACAGGCAGGTACTTTTGTTGCGGCGCATATATTTATTTTGCCATATAGTTTGACACCTGAAGAATAGTCGCAATATATGGCTTGTGGGTAATAGGTAAACTAGAGAAAAAAAAAAACAAGATGACGTAGGCTGTATTGTGAAACAGAGTAGTCAATAATGAATAAGTACAATTTAAATGCCTTCGCTTTTAACTTACGAAACGAAATATTAATACTTGTTGCATTGCTAGCCAAATCTGCCAAATTGTTGCAGCTTCACGACGCTGCAGGTAATGTATAACACCTACTTTGCTTGAGTCCTAAACTCTTATGCTGTACCTGCTGAAAAACACGAAACGCTAAACGCTACACGAACAAGTTGCTATTAGTTGTCAACTTCATAGACATTTTAAGAGTATTCTTATATTCAGATCGCGCTTTTGACGAATTGCACACTACATAATGTTTAAAATAACTATTCGGCACGTGTACATTCGGGCGTAAGATCGGTCACTTCATATACGGTACAATATCAAATCTTTAATTTCCTCTGCTGTGCATGGAACAATCGATTTGTCTATATTGGATTCTTTAAGCAATGAAAGGCCACCTGCTTGGTGCTAGGCCATTTCATGCACAAAATGTACCCTGTTTTGATAGGTCATCTACCGATAACATTACGGGTTATTCATTTGGGTGTTAGAACTACTTACGTCTTCGCGTTCAGCCAAGCTTTGATGTCATTCGGCCACCAGGCAGTCTTTGACTTGAGAGAAGCGAATGAACTTCACCGCTGGCAACGGTAACCACGAGACGCCGCTCCCGGACCTCGATTCAACGTCAAGCTACATTGATGGCTTTGTCCGATTTAGCCTAGAAGAATCCAGGACAGATTCTGGGTAGAGGTGCACTTGGTGAAGGCTGTAAACAGAGGATCGAAGGTAAGGCGTGCCATACATCAAACCGCTATCCAGCTAACACTTCGTTTATGTGGCGGGCCAACAGCGCCTGCTTGATATCGCTCAACTGAAGTGACGCATGAAGCCGTTACGACCCAAGCCAATGACCAACGATCGAAAAGGCTCAAATAGCACTCACTTGTAGCCTGACTGACTCAGGCGGTATCGGTTAGGCGAATTTATCTTTTGAGAGTAATTTTTATAAACTCTGGTAGTCTAACTAGTCTTATTTGTGTCAATTATACTATATGTACCGTCCACAGCAAACCTTTCTATAGATAGGAAGGAGCGGTCGAATATGGTGTATTTTTAGAAGTGTGTACGATGTGATGACTAGCATTTAGCGTTGGGCTTTTCTAAGTGAAAAATAGTTTTCTTCTAGACTGACTGCCTGCTTTCTTTGCCGGGATAGAAGAAATGTTTTGGAAGAAATCGAGCCTCCCATAGCTAGTCCAAAGCCGATCTCTTTGTCTGCAACCCGCAAGTAGCAGCAGGACCGATAAAATTCAGCTGGGTATTTAAAGCAGCTAGGACCGACAGCATAGCCTCATCTACAGAATACTGAATTCTCTTGACAAATAAGTTCGGAAACCTATATTACAGAACTCGTTTGTCTACTTCGGCAGATTCGACAGGGATAATCGCCGTAACCTTATTGGACCATCAGGTACAGATCACATCGAGGATGAATATAGAGCATATCGGTAAGCAGGCAGGCATTCCAGTGACTCTGTAGACAGCACACTACAGTCATACGGCCAATTCGGCAGATTGATCTATCCTCTAGGCCGGATTCTGGCAACAGGTAAAAGAAACGTATGCGCACAGATAGAGTTATCATTGTACATGTTGGATACTATAAAAAGACTGGAGCGGCCTAGGGCTATATGGCTGCCCATATTTCATCGTACCAGCCGGCTACGGTCGGGCTCGCCTCGGGTATTCGACCCGCATACTTACCCCAATGGTCTGTCTCTTAGTTCATCGCCTGTGCACTTCAAGCCAACGGGGCAACGGGAAAGGCAGTCAGAGCAAAAATACACCAGTCTACTCGGCGCTATCTCCCGTTTGTTTCTCTTGTTGATCGATCGCTATATAGGCAGGTTCCGTAACCTGTTGATGCCCTGCCCCCTTTACAGGAGGGGGACGGGGCAGAGGGTTCGGCGTGTGACGTTAGCACGTCCGACGACTATGTAAGTTTCGTCATGGCCAGTGATTGGAGTCACATCAATTAATCATATTCTTCTTAAATACAAATATATTCAATATGTATGGCGTAAATCGCGTAGTTTGTGTGCCGTTCCTGCTTTATAATGCCTAACGCATCTACCGAACGTTACCTAATACTTTTATCCGTAGCTTTTGGTGCATATTCGGTAACGGCCTCTATAAAAAGAATTAGTAGAGGCAAATATGTTGGATGCAATAGCGTTGTTACATATATAGATATACATCGATCACGAATAAATCATAAATAGGCTGCGAGTTAAGGATTCTAAAATGATCCGAAAGGAACTACTAGCAGGATAAAAAGAAGATGCTGCATCGCGATTACTAAGTGATTATTGTTGCGACGTATCACAGAATAAGCATCCTTACCGCGAACCAGATCGGTGGGTATGAGTCCCACGTCAATTTATGTCCTGATACATGATTTTATTGTAATTTCAATATATTGAGTATTGTGACTGAAGTGAGTTGTTATTTCTTGGGGATCCCGTGGGGTAGTATGGTATATTAAACAAGGGGAGAATCGGATTGATTCATACTCAAGTAATTTTGCTTCGTGTCTCAACAAGCGTCAGTCAAGATAGTGTCGAGATATGTGAGAGAAATGTATCGAAATCATCTAATGTACTGCAAATTTTGATGGGGTTTCAAACTTCTATATAGATCTTGACGATTTAATTTTTTTTTTATTTTTATATTTTATATTTAAAAGAGAGGACATACTGCAAGACGTATTAAGTGTACTCGTAAGCCGCACGGCTGGCTGAAGGCAGCGAGCGTCCATTGTTCGAAACCAATACGCACCAATAAATCCTTCCACAAAAGTAACAATTTCGACCGAAGCTGTGTTAGCTGTCGAGATTACTGTTAGATAATAATAAAAATAACACTGCAACACTATTCTGGGGCCTTAAGCTGCAAAAATCTGTAGGATTTTGTCCTATGATTAAAAAAAGATGTTTCCAAAAACTTCGGCAATCATTCAAAGCGTCAAATGTGCGTATGTACCTCGAATGATCCGCCCAGAGTCGGTGTTAGCAGAATATATTTGAATTGCCATTTTAGTACTTGTTTCACTCTTGTAAAATAGGCTGCATAATAAACGGAGAAAAGCTTTTAAAAACTCGCGTAACCTTAATGTTCTCGTAGGTTTAGTTCCATTGAATCTAAGAGCGCCACAACTATTTTCAATCTGTCCTAGATAGAAAATTCTAGAATATAATAACAATATTAACGATATTGTTCTTTCTGCGATGCTGATGACAGGTCTACCCCCTCCCCCTCCCCCAGAACAAAACTACCATTTGGCTGAACCGTACCCTTGTGGCGCACGAGCTTCACTTAGTCCCTCACTATATCTGCCTATTTTCCTAGGCTAAACGTGATATACAATACGTATGCGTAATAAAACGGTTATCTTCTTCAAACTAAGGTCGGACTCGCGCACGGTCAGAGCAGCTGTTTGTTACCGCTTCGTCGTTGATCAACGCCTGTTTTTGTCTGGGACGATCTTCTTCCCTTAGCGCTTCATCTTTCTTCGTTTTGGTAGTATTCACCTTTTCGAGAAGTTTTTTTGTTCCATCGGCGCCCCACACATTGCAACTAATCCATCGATGTGTCGATGTGAATGTTTGTTCAGCCGATCAGAGGCGGGGCCACTCCATTGTCTCCGCCCCTGACCGCTCCGACGAAAGCCTGTTCTCGCGGGTGATGGCTGCGCCTATTCGTCCACTTCGAGCCGTGTCTGAGCACCGTGCGCAACAACTCTCTATGAATGCGCTTTATACTCATCGTACTGCCGTCGGCCGGTACATGGCCGATGGCAGAGACGTTGATGTGTCTGTGTATGTGTGCGTCAGCAGTTCGACTGCGTTCGCTGTCCGCGCCGTCGTGAGCATAGCTTTGTTCGTGACGCTGCCGCCGCCGCCGCTGGCGCCGCCGCCGTGCTTCACTCTGTGTCGGCTATGTGCTGTTCGTTGGCGGCCTGAGCATGGTTGCCCTTGCCCATGGAACTCGCCTGCCTGATGAGCGAAGAACGCTTGAGAAGTGTTGCTGCGGCCGGGTGAGCACTCGCCATCAGAGCGGCTTGAACCTCACAGCCCGCACGGCAGCAGGACGATGCCATAGCAGCGACAACACAAAAGCGAAAGCAAACTTGTCTATATATTAGCTTCAAACGACGAACAACGAGGACAAGTACTTGCTGGGGAAGAAGATCAGTGGTAGCATCATTGGAGGTCAGTAAAGTGTTTCTGGAAGCAAAGCTACGGTCGTGGACAATATAACGACGCAGTGAAGAATTTCGGTCCTTTTACCGTTATACTAGCGCCAGCAAGGTTTAATGCGATTACTACTGCATGTTGTGTCTTAAAAGCTTGTGATGCCCGTTCCACCACCTACAAGGGGACCAAGTGCTTACACCGAAGACAGTACTGACGAATACGAGTTCGAAGCGTGTGCGAAGTCCTTTGCCAATGACCGTCAGTGGAAACGTATGCATCGCCTGTGTCTCTACTGCCAGCCTGTTAGTATTCACCTAGGCAAGCGGACGGACCTGGGCATCTTCTGAAAACCGACCACGCACGCCCACGTGGTATCGATAGCACGCGAAAAAGGTGGATAGCGTCGAAAGGATTTGGAGACAGAAAGAGGAGGACAGAAAGGGAAAAGTTGCGCGAACAGAGACGATATGCAACTGTTGTCGTTATTATAGTAAGGCGTTGGCTTGTGTTAGTTATCTGATCAAGCAATAGGCCACACACAATTTGCCTCTGTTTCTCTGCTCGAATGCTATATTCGTTTACAATTGTTACGTTCATAGATGGTTCGTGAACGTGCTGTTTGTGGCCAGTGCGTGTGTGTGCGTCTGTGTCTGTCTATGTGTGTGTCAACTATTGCCAGCCTCTTTGTAACTTCTGACTAGCAAGCGGGAACTTGCGTTGGAAGTCGACGTTTTCTAGAGAACCTAATCGTGTTTTGCTGTGGACGAACGAGAAGCAATCAGGGAAGCGGAACTTAATAGTAGGACACTTGAACCTTCACTTCCTTTTTGTGTTATACCTGAAACAGATAGCGTTCACGTGTCGCAGGCCACGAAGACTGTGAGACAGTGCTATCTATTGTCCTCTGTTTATCAAAAGGCTGCTGTATCAAGATTGGTAAGTGGATAGACGGACAACTACTAGGTAGATTTGCATGTCAAATACAGTTCAAACGCTCCCAGATACGTAAAGGTAAAACGACTGCCGGTCGTGTACGGTTCCGTTTCAGTTAAAGATCGTCGTCGAAAGGAAACAGTTTGCGATCACAGTTGGATGACGATAGCAGTAATACCAAGGACAACCTAAAAATCAGTCTTGAACCTATTCCAATCTGCTATGTATATTTGATCACTTAGTAATCACTCCGCGTTAAATATTGTAGCATTGTAGTGGAAAACGGTCGATCGAACTATTATATAACATATTCTGTTTAAGTACATCTTCCGTTTTATGCTAGGCCCATTTGTTCTAGCAGTTATATAAACGTTTAAATGCAGGAGTTTCTATACAGCCTATCTCTCTACCAAGGAAACGAGTGCTCCTCCCGTATACGCCTCCGCCGTATACGGAAAATAACTAATTGGCCTAGATAGTTATTCCATACGCACTAAAGCTTTTACTGACTTTCAATATACCATTTTGTCCAAAACCGGTGCTTGACATCTTACGCACACACCAATTCAAAGATATTCGAATCTGATCAATAATATATCAATGGCAACTTCGATTTTGTATTCAACCTGGTCTGTCGTCCTCGACAGTTTATCTATGCCCCAATAGAGGGCCATGATAGATCTGAAGACGTTTGGCTCCCCCACTCTGACCGTCCCGTATTCAATTAATAATCCTTTTTACATTGTGTCCTTTGGGAATAATATTGATAACGATAAATGTACAGCGAGTTTTTGACGGAATCAACTCCTTCAAGTGGCATTAAAGCGAGACATTGTTTGTAGAAAAAGTCTAGACTAAAAGATCTCCAAAGAAGTGTTAGTTTTTCTTTTTATTACAAATTAGTTTTCCATGACGAGACCCTAAACCGTGACCCTGTTTTGTTCGTATCAAACCGTTCTGCCGAGCAATCGATATGCGATTGCAGCTCAGCTATACTTGCTACATGAATAGCTTCTCCACAAATAATAACAACTTAACATAATTTCCTTATATATATATATATAGTGAGTGCATTGGCGCATTTACATTACAGTCAGGTGTACATCTAGGTTTGTATATTAAGAAGAATGTTACTAATATAAATATTGTATAAAACGTTCAACAGGAAAATCATATGCAGCCCAGAAATAAAACCTTCAACTACTGTCGGCCATTGCAAGCTCATTAATATAGGTATTAGTGAATTTTTGGGCAGATTTATGCAATTGTTACGAAAAATGGGCATTTACTATTACCATGAGCCTAAAACGGGGACTCAGTGTCATGAGTTACGGAAGTTGCCAGCGGTACCAAAAGCGGTCATTCCCAAATGATCCCAAGGTAAATTCACTTTAAATGCATAACAGTTTATAGTAAAATTATTTTTTGGTAATAGCAAAAATAATCATAATAATGGCCAAGTGAATTTCACTATTGTTTTTGGACGTACTCAACCCTAAATTCTATTCGCCCTTCGAAATATGGATTTTTTTTTTTGTTTTTGCCTATACGCGATGCTTTTGTTTAGCAATTTTGTTGATAATGAAAACTTGTCCTGAATGAGCACTGAACATGGACGAATATATAAGGTGTTTGATTCTACGTTGATAACAAAGACTAAGTACACACCTCGAAGAAAAGCCTGCAGGACGAATGACATTTCAGACCGAATCAAAAACTGCAAAACAATATGCCCATTTGTAACGAACGGCCCAACTACCGCTGAGTACTAGATAGTCTCTCTACATAACATTATAGAAACAAACTTGCTTAGTTAGAAAAGCACGAGGCTTAAAACAACTCAAATTTGGATTTTGTGGATATTGTACGTGATCCGTATGGAGCGTACCTGCTCGCTACAAATGCCAAGTTTATAGTACAACGAAGTAAGAGATAGCCATATTGAACGAAGTGATATCTGAGGCGAAAATTCGGATCTCCGATACGTGCTACTATATGTCCGTTTAAACTCTTCATCAACAATATATAAACATCGTATTTGGGTTCTGAAAAAGACTGAGGTGTAAAGAATCATATTTATCCCGACTCGATAGCAGCTTCTTTGGTTTGCTTATTATTTTCTCTAAGCATGAATTAAAATGCCCATACCATGAACGATGAAAACACGCGGGCTCAAAGATTTACAGATTTTTTCTAATGCATAATGTAGCTTCCCCCTTCTCCCCTCGCCTCTAATCATCACCGTCCAGCCGTTGTTCTTGACACAACCCTATCCTGCTCTACACCCAGATGCAGAGATATGAAGCGCCTCCACTTCCGGCACTTGATCTTTTCTCTTACTGGTATTTGGTCTTTTCCACTGGGGTTACATTGACCCTTTCCCTAAGCCTACGGATTAAGTACATCGCCTTCTAAAACACCTTCGTTCACTTACACGCTGTTGTGTTCCCTCTTGAACCACTCTGCCTTGTCTACCCTAATAGTAATTAGCAGTATCGCTTAAATTAGCCAAAGCCGACCGACGGCTGACTGTCAGGACTTTTCACGGCGGCGTAAGACCATTTGGCACTGCTACTCAAGTTCAGACGGAGCTGATGCGGGTAACTAAGGTTAAGCTAGAATATGAGATTTTTGGGTGCGGGTATGGGCATACAGTAGCTACTAAAATTGACGAGCTCCAGCGCGCCGAACGGTAGTCTACAGATACCTACCTATTTGTAAGCATATTTTGTCACACCGCGACTCAGTCGGAGTTGGAGGTAGCCGCAACGGCAGGCGACCCCCCCCCCCCCCAGAACAGTACAAGCTGTTTGTTGTGGTCCGTTAGCCAAACAACGATCAGATAACACGCAGCCGCGCGGCCTGCTCGGAGTGAAAATTCGTGACCCCCGAGGGGAAGATCGAACCATTGAACTTTTGGGTCGATTCAGTTTAAACGAATGGCCGGTAGAACATATTTGCTAGATAGTCCCGTATACATACATGCACGGGCCGATGTCTAGCCTTCTCCCCGCGAAATATTGGAAAAGTTCACCGCGTGAGATTAGGACAACACTCAATCGTATTTGTTAGGCATAGCTAAAAAATTGAAGTATTGTGTAGGTTATTCGTATTATATACCCAATATTTCTACATGCCATATTCACATGAAATGTACGCAGGCAGTTTTTTGAAAAAAAATATCTACACTTTTATGGGTAAAATGGAATCACTTGATTCCTACATTTTTGTCATTAGCTTGCTAGCTGGGCTTGAGAAACAATACAGTTATAACCATATAAATAAACAGTCTGTTTTGTGAAGCAGTAAAGTTTATCTACGAAGAAGAAGTCCTATGGATCCGTTAAATGTACACAGATTTATGTGAATTAGAGCCTGAACACGAGTCAGTTAATAGAAACCAAAACAGGAGCGTATTCGGCACACCCCTGTCACAATGAACTTCTTTCTGTTAGGCCAATTAATTAGGGGAGGGGGTAGTGAGTATATTACAAACACACACACAGCTCTACTATAGGGGGTACCGGTAAAACTTAGAATTGAACAGGCAAGATCGTCTCATTGAGGTGTATTTCAACTCTGTTGATGGCTCCACCACGTTAGCATCACAGCTATCGTATACCGTAGTCGATGCCTTGAAATCGTGAAGGGAGGTGTTCATGTTTCTATGGCTAACGAATACACACTGACTATTTTACTGTTATCGTATAGCTGCCGCCTCCACTGTCGTCTATAAAGCGTGAGCTTTATGTGTCCGATTCCATCGAGCTTTTGGCGATTCTCAAGCAGCGAACCAGGTCTATTGCATAGGGAATGTATCTGAAGCCAGCAGGCATGCGTCTCATTCACGTCAGCGAAACTGTGAGCGACTAGATCCGTTTAAAGGCACGGTGATCGTATGTGTTAGCTACGCATTTTATCTGGGTAAGCATGGTTGCTAGTGAGTATGTTAACTGAAATCGTTTCTCCGCCAAAAAATGAGAGGCGCAGACAAAGCAACGGACGAGTGGAAGAGGAAGACGCTGTCGCAGACGAACGCAAAAATCGTGTGCCGGCGAACAGATGCAAAAGATCCTTTTTGGCGTGTCGGCGGCATCTGTGAATACATACATACATACGTACGTATATATTGTCTGGACAGCGGTGGCCAGTTAATGCTATTACCAGTCGAGGGCGGTAGGTAGGCTAAGAATGATATTAAATAATGTCGTGCATATACAGACTATAAATCCGCTATACAAGAGCAGAGTTGTAATAGCTCTTTGGTGCACCGTTACCGTCAAGCACTGCTAGCCAACGTAGAGAGGGTAGAATTCGCCGTGCATGTACGATAAGCTCACACTTTAATAAAAACTGATAGCTGACCTGTCGGAAGGCGGGAACCTGTGCCCCCGGCGACCTTTAGACCTAACGGTACGCTGGTGCTTGTATATGTAGCCTAAAACAGAAGTAACTTTACTGGGTAACTAGTCTTTATCTATAAAAAGTTGTCTGCCCATTTTGGCGGTTGTTGACCTTGAAGTGTTATCGCAAACTCTTATATAGTTTACCCAATGAACACTGATATTAGTGCATCTTGCATCGTGTACCAAAATGCATCAATTATATTTGGTGGCCCAAAAATAGTTATTAACAGACGGCGATACGGTTATAATATATGTGTATCAAGACACAGAATAAAGTAGACATAATCGTTTTTGCTCAGTGGTTTTTTACGCGCTTAATTTGTTGCAAGAATATGAGCTCTGTTGGGGCCATGGGGATGCGGTTATACCAAAGTTCCAGCTATTCGATGGCTACAGTGGACACGGAGACATATTTTGTTGATGACAGGCAACATTCGAAACTAAAAATTGTGCCTGGTTCTTTGCGGCCTTCTTTAGCCGAACTAATAGCTGACCAGTCATCACCTTGTCCTACGGCAAACACTCATCGCGATGTTTAGACGATGAACCGTCCTTTTTTTTTGACACAAAATAATTTCATATAATATTTTTCTGCATATGCACGTGTCGGTTACTTCAAATGCACTTAAATCTTAGTATATTAAACTTATTTGTTACGTTTCAGTAACAAGTAGCACGAGTTCCCTCAATTTCTATGTATAAAAAAAAAATCCTATATTCTAGAATTAACACTTCTAAACCTTATTCGAGAGAGAAGAACGAAAGACAGACGTAGCTTGAGTCATCATTATCTCGTTGAGCCGTTTCGTCGTCATGTTATCTTTGTAGATTATAGACTGACTGGAAACATAAAGATTACAAACTGCTAAAAAATGAATTTTCCTTGTGCACTTTTTGTCCTGGTCCAGTTGTTGGAACAATTCCTTAAATCAAAAAAACGCTAAGTCGTGAGAATCTATTTTAATCGCTTGTTTGTTTTACCTTAAAACGAACCCATAGGAGTTAGGTGACCGATTTTTCACAGCTTGGCCTGCCCCATTAGCTCGCTCGGAGTTTTTCAGACGTCAAAAACTGCAGGTAGTTTATGCAAGACCAACTCCTACTGAGTAGCTTGATTGTTGGGTGGTCATTGCATTACAATTTTATGAATAGCTAGCTGCTTGCGATCTTTGTCAGATTGACAATGTTATGTTATTATCACTACCTACCTACCTACTGTCGCATTCAATGCGTGAAAAACGCGACTTTTTTACAACTAAAAAACGCTTTTTACCTTACGTACGCCGGTGGTGTTATTGTTACAAAATGTCTGTAGCAAAGTGTTTCCGTTAATTTTTTGTGCTCCATTTCGTCGAAATGTTCGCTAGGCTAACTTATTTCTACGTAAGTTCTATTCTTAAGGAATAAGGTCTCAAGATATATCTCAGCGATAACTGGTCGGTATACTACGAATACTTTTTCCCGAATACTTTCCTACGAATCCTTTCGTGTTTTGTGTTTCCTTTTTTTTTTTTTTTCTTGTTACGTTTTCGTTGCCGGTTTCAACTGATACTGCTCTATCCTATTTGACATTTTCCCCTCACACCACTGAACAACATGTAAAATAATTTTTAAAGCATACTTTCGATTAGCTTCTATTTATTCAGAGATTACACGAGTCAATTTAACGCTTATTAACGACACCGTTCGATCGATAAGTGGAGAACATTCATTGATTTAACGATCTTCGATCGATACTTTTATTGTACAATGAAAAAAAAAAAAAAAAATCCTAATGTCAGCTCGTACGGGCGGTTTCTTTAATAACAAAAAACTATATAGATAACCAAAAATGCGATCGTATTGATTCACTGCCATTTCTTATCGTGTATTGCCTTACCCAACGATTACTTTTATGGAAACCACCTCGACCCCGATATATATATACCTTGCCAATTTGGTGCCTGCTGATGCACCCTCTTAGATGTTTATTATACGCTAGCCAAAAGCGACTTATCTGTCATAACAATAATAATCTCTGTTTTCTTTTCTTTGATAAACTCGGACATGAAAGTGAGCAAGAACCTGCAGTGGAGTAAATCTTCGTGTATTGTTAATTTTGGTTCAGCGGAGATTACGTCTCGCTCTGTTCCTCTATGACCGCCATTATAATTTATCTTACCTGTTTCTATTATAATAATTATTACTTTGGGCCAGTATGCAGGACTATCATTGATAGAACGCCCCGTCTGCGCCCCAAGTGTGGATGTCCTCCTTTGGTGAATAAATTGATTGATAATAAATAGGTCGTCAACGGCCGAATTGACACGCGTGCGACGTACCAGCGAGCCTTTGCTTCGAGTTATTTTCGACAATTATATTCCACTTATTCTTTAAGTTGACTTTCATTGGACCTCGGGTGCTGCGTTCGATGGATGAGGGAGTGCTTTATGGGCAGAATTTTCTCTGATAACTGGCTGGGATCGTACCACAAACAAGAAGAGGGCAAAAAAATAATAAGTGCTGGAACGTCCGATGGCCTACTCAGGTTTAACATGAATTGTGCGTGTTGAAAAAATTCACGTAAGTTGTGTCATCGGTCGTAAAAGCGACCCTATCATTAATTTGATCAAAGCGCTTTGACTAGTGTCTAAAAGTAGTTGCAAAATGTTTGATCGATAAAGTACCAGATAGAACACCACAAAGCTGACACAATATAACTCCTATTAAGATTATCAAGCATTGATTCAAGTATTATTATTAATATTATGATTGTTGTGGATTTCGAAAAAAAAAATTGATGAGAAAATTATCTGCATCGACGTAGGCTTTAGACTGAAGTGAAAGATATGACGTTGAAACGAGAGGAAAATCAGGAAACAGCCGTAGTTATGACGGTATATTATCTTTGAATACAATCCCCCAGTGTGATAACGAACTGGACGTATCAGCGCTTGTTCTTTTGTCTGCAAATACCTTGAAATTCAACTAAAAGTAGATGAGATCTTAGAGGTTTACAGAGATTTATCAGGTGAAAAGTCACTTAGTCGTATTATATAGAAATAGCAGCCTTTGATATAGGAACGATCTACTATCTTTTAGGCGCGTCCTGAATATAAAAGAAATAGCCTTCGACGAATGATTTGCGTGCTCCGTCCCGTTAGCGTGCCTGCTCACCTTTTACGCATTATCGAACTAATCCATAATGAGATTAACTCTACGCAAGCTTGGCGAAGAATAAACGGCCATTTTGGCTAGAAGTTCATAGAAGAATTCACGTGATTACTCGACCAGAGAAAAACCGTCAATCACTTTCAATCCAAGGAGATAACCTACATTCTGAGAGATCCGGATGCTCACGGATAACTTTGTGGGTATTCAATATTTGTTCCATCGAACATCGTTCACCTGTTTGTTTGAAATAGAGGTAAGTAAATAGAAGTGGATCCACATCTACACCTATCCGATTTGTGAACAGTCGGCGAACATGAGCAAGTAATTGCGTGACCACCGTCAATAGGGGAATCGTGTATGTTTCCGTCAAAGTCTTAACGGCCTTCATAGCGTGTATGACGTCGACGGTGTGTAGCTGATGACCGTCTACGACGACGATTCGAACATAGAACGTGACATCAAATCGTCCGTAGGCTTATATGCGACCTTTTCCTGTCAGATCACTGTTATACGAACCCAAATCAGATAGTGGCAGGGTAGTCAAAGGTCCACCTATGGTTTAATCAACTCAATGCTTCTTTGGTGATTTTTGCCATTTCCATTCAGACGAAAGACGAGAGTGCTGAAGCTAAAAGAACGTCGACAAAGGTGTCCGAAACATGTAATAGACATTTAGAGTCTCATTTCTTACTGCAAAATAAATACGACGAATATTCCGCTTATTGTTACATTTTCAATACGCTGCTTGTAGATGTGTAGCGATGATCAAAAATCCAGTTTAATCGGAATTCAATATAGTAGAAATGCCGTGTATTTTTTTTACCGTGTGTACAACAATGTAGCTTAGTTTGATCGCAAAAGGTAGAGACTAGCACATATCTGGTGGGGACATTGTGGTCTCTAGCATAAACCGCTCTCCTGACCGTTACGTCATACAATAACAATAGTCTTGAACGGAGTTTTCAATATGAAAACCTACGCGACCAGCCGCTTAGTCAGCGGTCAGTTAGTTTTATTTATTGACATCGTTTACTACGATAGCCGCTTCAAAGTCTTCGCGAGTTCTCACCTCGCAGGTCGGCCCGGGTTCGATGCTGACTGAATCCGAAATGCAATAGTCGGACAGTTGTGAATAACAGGACTCATTTTTATCAGGAGCATTTATATATATATATATATCTATGCGTTGGATACCTTTTCATTGCATCAATGCTCAACTCTTCGCCTGCCATTAGTAACGAACGGTTGATGTTCAAACTTGATCTTGTTTCTGCTCGTCAGCGGGTAGAAAAGAACAGTTTGCATGAAGCTGTACATTGTTCTAGTCTGAGTGGCAGAAGTTACCGATCGGACATACGTTTCAATGATATTTTGCACATTCGACTGTTTGGCGGATCGCTTCATATCTTCTGCATATACCCTACCAGCCTGTTTTCGTCTTGATAATAAGTTTGCAGACGAGAGAAATGATCTAACGCAGCCTCTCGCCACGAGAAATTGAGAGATCTACTTTAAAGGTTCTTGTATGCTTGTATTACATGGCCAGTTCTATCGTCAGACCGCGATGTGGTCCTAGGCGTACTGCTGTCTTTAGCCAGAAACTAAGCGTTACTTTTGCTTCTTCTGTTGACAAATGGCTAGCGGCTTTGTAACATATGATGCCGATGAGCATAAAAGCTATACGAGCAAACTAACAGTCGTTGACAAGGTTACGGCGGGCGGGCGTCGCCACCGACACGTCCTATTTCAATAAACGTTTTTCACGTGGAGGGCCAGCATTGCAGACAAGACCGCCGACACTGCACTGCCGATGTCAACGCCTTATCTCTGTAGCAAGTCGTCTAGAGAGTATTTCGATCATCGTCCGAAACACAGATCTCCTCGTCGATCAACGATAATCTTGTTTCATTTTCACCCTCCCTAGTTTAGTTGACTGTTCTCAAGGCTGGGGACCATAGTTGCTCATGAAGCGCGGTCGATATGTTCTCTCTGTGTCTACGATCGCCTATTTACTGTCGTAAATTGGTTTCAGTGGCTGTTCAGTGTTGGCCAGATAACATGCCGACAGCCAAGTAATGTCCGTCGGACCAACGTCAGTTCACTCTGTATAGCCAAGAGTCAATGTATCCTTGGCCAGTAGCGGCCAATGCTGCTGAAGTCATAGCAGCGGCGACGGCGGCGGCAAAGGTAAAATAGGCCCGCAGTAGCGTCCGACTTTACTGCGCGAGCCTCTCGTTCTATATGCGCTGATTTTGTTACTGGCCGCGGTGGCGGTGGCGATGTGTGATGTTAGTGCCTGCGTTGGCCGATTTGGCTCCACCAAATCTGTAGAAGCCATACACGCACACACACGCTTCGTTTTTTTCGTCGTTTTTCGTTCAGTCAATTCTCTGACGTCGGCGCTACGGTATTCCTGAAGTGGATGACGGAGGATCGACAAGGAGCAGCAACAGCCGCCGCGGCGGCACTCCCGATCGTTCACCATCAGCTGTGCTTGGTCTCTCGGTCGGCAGCTCGTTCTGGCCGTCAGCTCGAGCCAGACCAGTGACCGTCACAAGCGTGGCGTGCAGGCGGCGAGTTATTGTTCACGCAAACGTCGATAACTCGACGATGCCGAAAAAAAGCACGAAAGAAAAAAATAGCAAAAACCGCGGACGAGTTGCTAGAGCGACTGTGAAGCATCGGCGGCCTTTTCAGAGATACCAGCGAATAAGCCCGACAGCCCCAATAGAACACTAAAGGAAGAGGGAAAGACGATAGAAAAAGATGAAGTTGTCTTTATCACTTCGACTTGAAGAACTCTACGCCTATGTAATCGTTTATGATAGAGCCAGCGCCGCGACCGTCGTCGCCAGCGCCAAATGGCCACCAAATTTTGCCAGTGTTAAAGCAACGGCCTAAGCTGACGATGGCCAAACGACGACGAATCAGAAGCCTCCAAGTGCTTAGTGTTAAATAGTGGCAATTGAGGATGAAACTTTAACTGAGTGAGTCGGTAGATAGGCCCTGCCAAGCTCATTGCGGCGTACGATGCTTAATGCAGAGACGGCACATTGACGCCTTGTTCTCAGGACGAAGGTGTCACTATAAGGGATCAACGTTTTGGTCGTCAGTGTCGCGGCGCTATTAGCAATCAAATGGCAATAATAGTATTTTCATGCATTATTTGTTACAGCCGGGTGCAGCAGGTGCTCGCGAGGATGCTTCCGGAGAGGCCTTTTAGGAAGAACAAGGTTATATTGTACCATATGGTGGTATGTATGTGCGTGTTTTGGGAGGCTCTATGGAGACGCGTTTCCACTTACGAGTAAACGTGATGCCATAACAAATGCTACAAGCAAAGATGAATTAACTGTACAGCTTAATGAGCCTATTAATAAAAATCGGGTGAAATACAGTGGTCTAAACCGTGACAGCCTCTTTATAGATGCTTCTTATATGGTGCTGCATTTTTCAAACGAGAACTACTGAGTCGGCAGTCGTGAGCATCAGGACCACTCAGTTTCGATATCAATAAATGACAAACGTCTCGTCTTCGAGAAGATGAGCGTTCGTGACGGTTTTTTTGAACGCCTTCAGGTGAAGACAAGGATCGGCTATTTCGAGCTGAATCTCGACAGGAAGCTAACTCACTGTACATTCAAAGCGCAATTGATGATAGTGATCTAATAACTATTTAATTTCTTCAAATAATAATGAGTATACGAGCAAATTGTCGTAGCAGCAGGTAATCGCAAGGTAGTATCAGTTCTAGTATATGCTATAGTATAACAGTCTTGCCGTGTTATCCGTGTCGTAATTAGACGGCGAGCTCCAAACGGCCTTGGGCCGTGTACAATAGATATTGCTTGGATGAAGCACAACCACAGGCAGATGCACATGTGTTCTTTCTGGTAATTTTTTCGCGTTTGTTAGAGACTAAAGCGAGATTCAGCAGTCATCGCCGTCACTTGACTCGAGCGTATATATACTGTAAGCTTGCATTGCAATGATGCATTGACTGCAATTGGAAAAAGAAAGGAGTTATTGTTATAAGCTAAGAATGATGATTCCGGTGTACTTTGGACGTCAGGTGTATAATTTTACATACCTCCCCTGTATCCATATATAATTTCGGTTATTTCTTTTACATTTCTTCCGTACCAGTAATTAACATGAGTGTATAAAGTAGCATAGACTTAATAAATGATGGGTACAGATATCCATTTATGAATTACGCAATAGATCATTGTGAATTATATTATAGCACAGATATGCGGACATTGTTAGTGTGAGGGTGCAATTTTTTTTATGCGCCATTAACTCGCTTTATTATCATCAGACCTCACAATTACTAGAAGAATCGAATGGAATCACTGTATAAAACAGACAGAGTAGTGTCTTATCCATTGTTCTGGCTTTCTATAATCGATATCTAAAATGTATTTTCATGAAGAAATGATGATCGTGACGCAATGCTCTGATTTATCAAAGGCAGCGTGACGTCTCGAGACAAATCTGTATCCACCTTCGATGAAGTAAGTGGGCTTCGAACATATGCGATATCTTGAATTTGAGCGCACAGTTAGGACCACAGTCAGGAAAAGGACACTCGTATATAGGGGTCGATGTCTGGCTGCATTGAAAATGTATCTGATGTGTGTGCTAACGGGCCCCGATAATCCTTGCGATTTTTGCAACTGCGCAGGATTTGTGCAGGTTCTTTTCCCCAGTTTGATAACTGACAAGTCTTCCCATGTATCGTGACGCCCCAGTGCATGGTTCTTGTATCTTCACTATACATGCTGCATTGCTGGCTCGCTGACGATGCACATGATTATGTGTAGCTGCTGGCTCGAGGGGACACGGCGCGTAGGAGAAGGGGCAGAGTGTAATGGCGATCGATCAATAATGATCGACAATGAATCTTTGAACTAAGCGAATAAGCGTGCTAATTCGGTAGGATGAATAGAGGAGCTTACCATTAATTCGGTGGGATGGACAAGCAGGCGCACACAAATCCAGCTCTTAAGGCGCTACTTCTGCTAGGCCATTAAGGCACGTAGTTCAAGAAACTTGAGGAGGAGGCACCGTTATGTAATCGATGTTCGACAGGTCCAACTGCCGTAGCAACAAAAAAAGCCATTGTAGCCAAAAGCTCTTTTGAAGGTAGCCAGGTAACCTTTTGCTGTTGTCCCGATAATACTATCCGGCTTGCATTGGTAAGCGGGTTACTTGTTGGGTATTTGCATTATTATTATTATTACAAATAACAATAACCATACTACTATTCCTGTAATACCTATAATTTTACGGAAATACGCTCCTTGCCCGTTCGCGGCGTATCCGTAGCATTAGAAGAACTGCAAAGTTCCTGTTCGACAACTGAGCACTTACTCATAAAATTCCCAGTTGTCCACGAAACCCATGTCAGGGTACGTTTAGATGGATCCGCGCACATTGTTCGTATTAATTTATAACGAATACCCGAAGAAGGTAGGCTATAGATTTGTGCACTAAATGAAACAAGATGTGAGAAGCACTGGTACTATGCTACTTTATAGGATCTTCTAAGACTTCTTTACATTGGTCGTTTATTTTCTTAGACGCACATTGTTGGTTATATAGATTAGTAGCCTATCTTTTAATGAACTAACCGGTGTCATTCGGCCCTGCGGCAATGCGCTCTTGTCTATGTCTGCATCTGCTATTTGACGATTGCTATACCAGCTGCTAAATACGGTAGGTAATATTTGATAGCATCGATATCTATCGCGAACGAAACCCTTCCAACCCACGCGAATCCTTGAATGGTATAGAGGCGGTACCGTCGACGCAATTTGGCCTTCCCGACGCGGCCCGTTGATTGATGCCAGCAAGTCTGTAGCCTTCCCGGTGCCTGCTTACGTACGTTCTCATCCGGCCAGGTACTCACGATTACCCCGTTCGACTAAAAGGCGTAAAAACCAACTCGCGATCACACTGACCGCACTCAAACAGTCATCCAAACTGTTGTCACGTGGATACAAGAACGCCAGTGACGAACATATCCGTCCGCAACATACGTACTACATTTAGGACACGCTAGCAGAATAAAAAGCAAAAACAAAGATAGATCAGCCAGATAAACAGAAAGATAGGCGTCGTACATGTATATAGTACACGATGCGTAGATATGTATGGTGACTGGTCATGGCTGAGGTCGAATGGTGACCTTTTGATGTGCAGACAAGCTGTGTTACAATTATGGGTTGTAGGCCGTTATTGAGCTCGTAATTCACCCGGAACTTGCTTGTCCTTACTACCTCTTCAATGCGTTAGCTACAACCTGAGCATGTGCGGTAAATTATTGTCTGACTGTTAGGAAGGACCGTCAAATAGAACACCACGATGAAGCGAGACGAATCGCTGTGGTTATCCGGATCCTGAAATCCCTGGGGATAGGCGATTCGGCCATCGAAAAAAGACAAGGACCGATAAGCTCATCGTGCTTTTTCGGCTGTGACCACCAGGTCGCGCAGCCCCCCCAAAGCTTTGAAGCTTAAGATTTCAAACATTTTAGATTGTAAATGCCAATATCACACTTTAGAAAAACTCTCCTATAATACTAATAATAATTATAGGTGGTCTGTCATATTGGCCACCTTACCTTAGGGCGGGAATTTATCTGCACAGTTATTGCATCTGACGGCCTAGCATGTTGCCAAGAGTAATCAGGCATGAAAAGTGCATATAATTAAATTTCGACGCAAAATTTGCAAGTTGAATGCCTATCTACAAGTTGAACAAAATAATAAGGTGTAAATCAGCTTAGATTTTTTTTTGATAAATTTCAGTGTAGAAGTATATAGCGTCATATTATGCTTGTTATCAGCAGTTCTTGTGACCTAATGATTAACGACTTTTATCAACAACATGAACACCTTTTCCAAACCGCCTCCTAATATCAACTGTTGTTGTCGCTTTTGCAGTCCTTCGTTCATTCGTGATGGACCTATCTGTTCGCTCTGGTTCTCCCGCAGCTCCGATAAAGACTGAGATTCCTGAAGATGTGGATGACGTCCGCAGTTCTCCTGATGCCTCCGTGACACGGCTTTCACGTTCCCCTAGCCCCAGCCCCGTGAAGCGCGAACGGAGTCAAGGACAGGACAACGGAAGGCCACAGAGTGACTCCACGGCGGCCAACCCGTTTTTGAAACTCTTCCCACAGGTGGACACGCGAGGATCCGCTCCCACCTTTCCAGCTATGATGCATGGCCACCTTGGAGGTAATTAGGCGCGATTTCAAATACCAAATTTGTTAGAAGTTGAACGAGCGCATGCCCTCACAGAGAGTTCGGCTATAAACTCTACTTTTGGTTTTAGCGAAAGTGTCTTATTGATCCGTAGGCGAAATATCTAAAATATCAGTCCTCTGTATTCGAAAGACGAATGAGGCATTCGAAACATTGGGTGTTTTTTTTTCAAAGATAGATTAAGCAGCCAAACTTCTAGCTAAAAAAAAATTAGGGGTTGCTGGTTCGAGTCCTGCCAACGAACTATTTCATACTGTTAATATCATTAACTAAAGAAGCATACGACCAGAGAACTACATAATCCTTTTTCCCCTATCGATATCAAGTGAAGATATCAGTTCCGAAACGGGTTGTCCTAAGGACCGTTCCTGAGAACGCGGTGTACTGCTTAGGTCAGCGGGCTATTCAGGAAGCAGCTACGCATAAAGAGTTGGGAATTACGTTTGGTAGGCGAGTAAAGGTTTAAGACCATGTTATGGATGTGGCTAATAGCTTGGTTCTCAGGGTGCTTTTAGTGCAAAAATAACGATACGAGATAAACATGCTGTGGTACTAAAAAGACGTTCATCTGCTTTAAGATGTGCATAACATGTTTCTCAACGATGTAGCAAATTGGATGATGATACTTACCGACCTCCAACATAGTGTTGAAACTACTACTCGACTATTTAATACTTTTCGATGACAAACTTAGAAATTTTTGCATAGTTCGAGGAAAAAGTCGAGTTTAATTCAGCTATTTGAGAAGTGGCGATTGTCATCGTTGAAAATCATTCGTCTGTATAATCCACCTGTATTTGTGGTCCGTCGAACCAACAAACAAAACCACCTTAATTGTCTCATAACCCCTTTTTAGTAGAACAGTTTTTGTATCATATATAATATTTGAGGTATTATACACGCTTCAGACCGTGAGGTATTTGAGAACAAACTCGCGGACCTCGTTTCGGCTGGAGCCACCGCAGGGCGCGCGAACCGTAGACAGAAGTATATCTTAAGAAAACCTGACACGTAGGAGTAGTCTTAGCGTTGGCCCGAAAAGTGCCGAGTATTGAAGATAAGCAACCTATACAAAAAGAACCAACTCAGCAGAGTATATGGCTAACAAATACGATTTCGGTAGGCGTTGTACGCGTCCGCCCTGACTTGTACATCTCGCCTGCTATCGCTGCGGGCCGCATGTACATAAATGAACGACCCATGCCTACGTTGTCAAGAGCAGAGCTCGATAGAACGAGCTACTTTTGTCTGCACGATGTCAGAACTAAAATCAGGGCGATAATATACTTTCAAATATTGCGCCTAAAGATGTGTTTGTGCCTATATCCTATGGGTGTGCGTATCTGTTAATTGACTATCTTTGCATTGTTGAAATCCTCTCTCTCTTTCTAGTTCTCAGACAGTTCGTTGTTGCGCTTTTATTTCTGAAGCGGTCTATTGTGTAGGCTTGAGTATGTTTGTCTGCCGTCTGAACAACTCGGTGTGCCTGGCCTATCTGCTAGGCCATATTGCCATCACAACGTAGACAATCACCACATTGCTACTGTTGTCGGTGTTGTACGCGATGCTCGGTCGTGCGGCACGATTATCCGCCGGGTGACGATTCAACGAGTAGGGCCATTGTTTGGGCTCTTCCCAATCCAGCTTGTTTCTACGCGCTCGTGCTCCTGTTAACTGTGACTCTGCGACTGCTGCTGCTGCGATGGCGGCGTTTGCTCGTAAGCGCATACGGTAATAACTCACACGTCGTTAGTTATGGCCGTAGCGTCAACGCCACGCTGCTGCTGCTGCTGCTCGCCGTGTCTTCGCCTTCCGTAGGACACCGACGGAGACAGGCGACAGTCGTAACTTGTAGTTGGTTACGTGGTAGCTGGCCATCCAGCGGTCGTCTAATGGTGTCTGTGCTGTAAGTGCCATCTACGTAAAATACTACAGTCCAACCGCATTCGATAAAACGTTTTCTTGACTCGTCATTATGAAGTGAACGCTCGATTGCTTTCCCTTCGCCTGCTCCGCCGTAATTCCTAGTAAGTTCAGTAACTGCAACCTCCTGCACGCACCCTGTGGTGCATCCCCTCGCTCATTGCTCAGACAAGCTTCATCACATACTGTACTACTATTCTGTTGCTGATAGGGCAGAAAAGCGAGAAGAGGACGGCACAAGCGGCAACTAGATCAGTTTCGGATGGCTGAATAATCTTCAGCTTCATCTCGGATCCGCTGCCAGTCGAACAGGGTCACTGGTGGGAACAATCTCGTAATTGGTCATAATCGTTGTCTCAACAAGTAACAGCCATAGCTGCGTACTTATGAAACTGTTCGCATAGAGCCACAGAAATGCTGAATCAGTAGTTACTGATGGTAGTTACTAAGTTGGTAGATAGGCAAGAATGCCCGCCCACTCACTATTTCATGCACGATCAGTTCATGAGAATGTATATGAGTTCGTAGTGAACGGATACGGTTCTAGACAGGGTCCCTCAATCGACTCCATTGCACAGTCAGTGTTTCGATCTTGACAATGTGCTTATCCATTGTCGAAAGACGTACTAGTTTATATAGTTATAATCATTCACAGGTGCAGTGATAAGAATAAGTTGAACGATAGTTGATCGTTCCAAATCGACGGCTTCAACTTGTCATGGCTGTTGAAAGTAGTTGAAGCTGCCTTCTTGAGGGAGGGTCTTGAGGGACCCTCAGACCAAATGTCAGGTGACTGAGCCTGCTTATGCGCGGTAAATGTGCCATCAACAACAACAACAACAACAACAACCTCGTGTCAATAACACACAACGACAACAAAAATGGACGATAGCATCGATACTGTTAGTAATGAACCGAGCCGTACGTTTTACATCGACATTCACGGTCACCTGTACATATATGTATATTGATTTGCGACTGTCAATCGGCAGAGGGCAGCTTCTGTGAACAGAAAACGAAGCTAGTTAGTATACACGTCTATTACCGTAAACGCTTCCAGTTCCACTCTTCACAGTTAATAATGCTGCGCGAAGACGTCTATCATTCACCTAAAGAGTCATCTTTAAGTGCTAAAGTCATCTAAAAAGCCAAAGAATTTATAGCGCCTGATGACGATCAGCCGTAGCACCTTTTATCTTCTGCGCCCACCTCATTCAGCTTGAGTTGTTCACGTATAACAAATACGTAGTTTATAACGTATGATTTGAAGCTTGTAACTTCATTCATTGGCGTCGGCCTATCTACCAAACAAGCTGTATTTCTCTGAACTTTTCGCGAAAAGAAAGAAGAGACGATATGAAGACGAATGTGATCATCAGCTACAGTCAGAACGCGTGAGCTTCGTACTAGGCTTCGGGGACACACAATGAAGTTCAGGTTCGAGACCAGGTGCATATTCGCTTCATTGAATGTCAGTCAAGCTAACGAATTACCTCAGATACTGACGCCTTTCCATACGTAAAGTTCGGAACGTTCGCTTCTATGTCAAATTCATCGTAGCTAAGGCAAGACAGTATCCTGACACTATGACAGCGCAGATCTTCAGTTTTCATAGGTTGAATAACGATGGATTTTGGATGGACGAAAACGTGCTTGGTAAGCACTTAAATCCCATTTGGCATATGTAGATGTTAGAGGCTTTTAACACTTGTGATAGTAATCAATTAATATGTCATAGTGATAAGACTGGAACTATATTAAGGTACCAGCGTATTCGTTTGGGCGTGCTAAAATCCACCACTGGCTTCTTTTATATTCAACTGTGTTGAGATTTACCAGTGTCAACTAGCGATTGTCACACAATCAGCTAGCAGCCTTGGTTCCCGCTCTTCTTACAGTTATCTATATTCTTCTCCTGCTAATCAGTGAGGAATATTTTAAATGTACTATATACAGAAGCATTGTTTATTTACTTGAACTTTCACACGCTATGAGCAGGTGTAGGCTACTAACTCGAAGTTATAGCTTTGCAAGCCAATGACCCGCTATGTCCCATTAATCAGAAAATTAACCTTGACTGGGTGGGTCAATCAAAAAGAGACAAACACGACCCAGTGACGATAACACCGAATCTATATGATTTGGGTTGGGTCAGTAGGCAGGCTGTCGGCGTCTATATAACTGTTGCTTTGCACTGAACGCATACGTTCCAGATTCGGTGGACGTGCTTCTCTGACGAGCTGACATAGCTATGGTGACTGATTCTAAATAGATCCAGACGAATGCGTTTCAATTATGTGTAACATGTCGAAATTCAATGAATAGATGGCGTAGGTTGTAAGGGACGTATGCAAACAATACGTCGAGAATGTGTTAACATAATGAAAATGTATTTTAGCGCTCTGTTCCAGTTGCGCAGCTACAACTCATTGAGCTACAACTCAACTACAATTTATATAACGTTTATTGATAGACTCTATTAACGTAGATAAGCATGATGCCTTACATATATAGATATATGTATATATTGGTAAGATTAGGGCGAAGCGGTTGTCCTACTTGAAAAATTTATTGCGCCAACATGAGATATGCACTTGTTGGCGTTTGTTGGGTAACGTATTTATCACAGGAGGTTCAAAAGAACGAAGCGCTTTAGCAGACAAAGGACCCTTCGTCCTTTTTGCCATCGATTGTACCTGTCTCCCGCTAAGCATGGTTAGGACATTAAACTCTCGTCCGATGGGTTCGTAGGGTTCTCTCGCCCTAGTCGTAATCTTTGGTCGTGACGAGTGAGTCCTTGTCGCCTATAGAATATGAGTGATATGATAATGAACTGCTATATTTTGTACAATGGACGTAATGTTATCAGGCATTATGCACTCTGAATCGTTTTGAAGTCTTTATAACAACTATCGATCGGCGCAAGTCCCCCAGATTGAGTCGCTCTTGATGTGGCCAACATGGATGTCTTTATAAGAGGCCAGAGACTTGTGTCACATTGGTGTTTTGTGAGTAAATTCTGCTACCGCTCAGATCAGAGGCGACAGGAACGATAGGAACTCAACAGAACCAACCTAGTAGAGTTACCCATTACTTTAGACATAAATACGTCAGATCATCTCATTACGTAGACTAATTAGTGGCATTTATGCTTAGACGCGGATTGAGAGCTCCCGTGAGTTGTTTTCACCAGCTTCGATTCCGCAATTTTTTTAAAAAATCTTTAGAGAGCAAAATATGAATATGCGACGTGGCGTATGATAAAGCGACTACTCCAATCTGAATGCAAATTCATCAGCGGCCCCTGAATGTCCTCACGAGAATTTTTTTCAAACGTCGACGTTGTCATTAGCTAGGCGTTAGTTCGAACTTGTACTTCAAACGTCATAAGCACCCCATAGCATCGAGATGCTTAGTTATCTTTATTAATGCATAGTGTTACCTATCGCATAATTAGGCACCGTCTGCAGGCTGATGGCGACTGTTTTGGACAAAAACAGGCTGAAAACTTTATTTTCTCTAGCTGTATTTGTATTTAAACATTAAACTACACCCGAGATGATTTTCAAGTTATTGGCGTATCTTCTACCTTCGAGGCAATATCTCTAGTGCTTAGTCTGATTGCAACGAGGGTGCCAGATGAACATATTTGGCCTGGCAGCCTTGATAGCACTCGACTAAGCATGAGAAATACGCACGTTTACTGGTAGACTTATTTTTTATTCAAGCACAAAAAGACGCGGCATGACAAACGATCTAAAAATGGTTCAATATTCTAGCCGAACTTAATCCACCTATGCATATATGTTCGTCTCATAAGTAGTTTCTGTTACTGCTGGCTAAATCAACCTGATTCACTTCTATGCAACGAGCGAGTGCTTGAATTCCCATGCTGTCATAAATTGCCGATCTCCCCTGTCTGTCGACATAGCATACACTTCGAACAGAAATCCGCGATTCAGTAGAAGAGATATTTATCTAATTGTGTATTTACGTTTGTGGCCTGCTATTGCTGCCGCCGCAGCTGTGCGGCCATTAAGATTGAGGGATAGGCACGTTTGAAACCGTTTCTGCCGCCACTGTTTTTACGGTACTCGGGGAGTTTAGTTAGCCGACATCGGCCATCGCCAGTGGTGCGGTGAAGTCCTCACTCAGTATCGATATCACAGCGCCATTGGCTCTTCCTACGTGCGTCGTCGTGCCGGAAACTGCGATCGCTTATGCAATAGCACAAATATTAGCGAATTCAACGAGAGAGAACTATGTATTTCTACTTTTCGTTTCATTACCAGGCTCGACCTTAACATTACTTTTAGTGATTTTATTGTTATTTCGGCAGCTATGAAGTACACTACGTTAGACTATGCGGCATCGTTAACTTATTGTAAGTTAATTATATCATAGCATATGTAGATACGATATGAACATATCTATTTCAAATCACGAGATTGTATCCGTTTTGGAATTCTGGCTGTATATGATATATGCATCAGACGATTTACGCCTGGGTAGGAAACTGTGCAGAAGGAAATGCTCGTGCGATCTTCAGCTGAAGTGCCACATATATGTGTATGACTCTATAATCGTATTTTGAAGCGGCCAAAACGAAGTTACGATTCAAAAGTATGCATCGAAAAGCCAAACTTCTGAATATGGACTGCTGACAGCCATATATCTGTTGTGCCGACACAACTCGAGGATAATCACCATACTTCCATAGCTTTCAACATGTGTTCGCAGAAAATACGAATGTATATACGAATACCTAGTGTGAGCATCAGTAAACAAAAATAGTGCCTTGTATTATTATTACTGCAATTTACGTTTGCTGGTTTAAGTAAAAAAAGGACAAGCTGCATGTAGAAGCTTAAGGAGGACAGAGCACCTACTCACGCTGGTAGTCGTACTACGATCACCTGTCAGCAGCAAAAGCGGGATTCGAATACATTTGGGATAGCGAATTTGCTCTGTTGTGCTCCTTACGTCTTTGTCAGTGCGACTTTGTTGCGGCCAGCGTTGTTTTCTCGTTCAACGTCGACGCCGCCGCCGCCGCCGTCGTCGTCTCTGTTCTCGTTGTCATTGCACGTCTTGTCCTTCATTTTTCTTCAGTTTCTGTTTCTGCTTCGTTATCGGCTACTGCTACCGCTGCTACGACTTCAGCTGTGATCCCCATCGAAGCGACCGTTTTCGACTCATCGTGGGAACCGAGGTTGCCGTAGTAGTGTCGATACACCCTTCGTTGCCGACGCCACTGATGCAACCGTCATTTCTGTCTACTTGCGTTCTGCCGTCGGTTTGTGGGCCGCTCCCCCGACCACGTCACTCGGCAACAAAAATTGGTCCTCAATGTCTATGAAATGTCGTCCATTTTGTTGCTTTGGGTGGCCGATCGAACGTGCCGACGTCCGCAAGCCCACTTGCCCCATCAGGCTCTTCTCCGCTGCAGCGTCCATGGCCCCCACTGCGGCCACAGTTGTTGCTTGTCTGTTAATTAAGTTTAATGGATAATGTAACCACCATCATCAGCATCCTTTACAACACCTTAGCGGTTATCCACATGGTATTAATGCCAGCGAAATCGACCCCAGCTAGGCCGCTGTATAGGCTTGTAGGGACAGTGTTTAAATGAAAGCGGTCTTCAAAAATGCCTCAGTGATGTTTACTTGGCTGACCGGCTGATCGTTTCGGACTGCCGGCGAACGCACATGGTGATAGTTAAGGTACTCAAATTAAACAGCAGGCGGACAAACGATGACAAAGTTCAGTTGCTATTGCTACTGCTGTTGTAACCATTTTTATCCGGCGACTTTACAGAGTCACTGCGGTACATTGGCCGGCCAGCTAGCCGTTCGGCGTTGCCGCGTACCCCTGTCCGGAAAATAACGGGCTGGGTAGAATAGATTGGAACGGAATTATTTAGAACGAAGCAGGTAAAATGTTACCGGGCCGGGGGGTAGGGGGGGGGGGGAGGGAGCTGTGAGAAAAATGTGACCAATTGTAGATCAAATGTCGAGGATCAACAAGATTATAGATAGAATGGTGGCAGCGAAATCGCTTATTGCGATCGCTGCGTTTGCTGTTGTTTGTTTACGTTTACATTATTTTTTTTCTGGTTGATTCGCTGCCTTACTTCGTTGGTCTAGCTCGTCGTGTCTAAAAATTGAATCGTGGACATTATTTCTTTATTGGTCCTTGACTGGCTGACTCGGCTGGGAATCGGAATCGAGTTAAACCCTAGCGATCTTTTGAGAATCGGGCAGCCTCGGCCATGCGAATCTGAACTTGTAGTTTTGTGCAGCAGTCGATAGAGGCAGTAAAGGTAAGAAAAAAATTATTTATCTAGCGAACATAGTTGTGCTGTCGATTTACTAAGTAAATGCATCGTCATCTATATTTCATCTGTGCTTTGCTGTGTCGGTTTTCGTCAGATGAGTTCGATGCTCAACTGTGAAAATAACGTTTATGTGATGACCGCAAATAGCCGACCCATCGACCCACAAACATAGCACCGTTCAATAGAAGCCCAAGTGGTCGATAGACGATGGCAATCCTGCATCATGTTTCAAATAAAGTAATTTTTTCAGATACCCTATGCTATTTGCTTTTTGAATACAAAAAGTATTATTAAACTTCCCCGGTTTCACATAAAGTGCGCGGGTATTTTATATTTGTATATGGCCTGAGATTCGTTAAGTTGATACTTATAGGAATCGATTGGCGGCTTAACCTGGAAATCGAATGATTGATTGAGATGATGACATTACGGATTATCGATGATGAGAAAATTATCGCAGAGGAGAAAACTTAAGCCCTCTAGCATCGATCGCGACCGGAAAAACAATTAGATGAGGTTTGAAGTCACAACGCAAACTTGCCCAGTCTGTGAAGTCCGGTTTTCACTAACGACGAATGGGCTCTGAAGAGATGCATATACGTGTTTTGACGGCAGCCGTCTGAAAAAAATCAACCAGAAAAATGCAGAAAAAACACAGAAATTTAAATAAGTTACCATTTCGACCGCAATATTTCAGTCCAAATGATTAGACGTCATATACAAACAGGTGCGTATGCAAGTGGATGATGTCCCTGTGTTCACTCGGCTTAAAAAACCCCGATGTTGGTTTTTGTTCTTGCGTTTTTTTTTAGTAGCGAACATCACACATTCGGTGTACCGTTGTCGGGAACGAGGCGTGCGAGATAATTTATTCTTTGCGTATTTGCATTGAGTTGGAAGCTCAATTCCAAGTAGTATACTGTAGTTCCCCTGTTGTCGTCTACGATGTTCCACCTATTTTCGAATTTTGTTGTTGCCCCCGACGGCGACAAGAAGAGTAGCAAATAAGGTTCCGTGTGCGCTAACGCACATCGATGCGTGGCGGTTCGCTGTATAAACGATTTATCCTTTGCGATAAAAGTGACGTTGAAGACTTTAACGATATCGCCGCTATCGTTGTTGTGTATCGGCCGCTGATCTAATAAGGGCCGCAGATATTGGATTAGATTCCGCGTAAAACGAACAAACATTTAAGCGAAGCGCACTTGCTGCCAACAAAGAACTCGAAGCTTTCCAACAGTTTCTTTTTCATTCTACATCAGTATCGTATTTTATATCATATTGTTTTCTCTTTCCTTATAATCTCGTGCTTTTAAGGCGTCTGCGTCGTCGCCAGCTGGACCAGGTGTTGTTGTCGTACCCTATTTTGGTTTAACGAATGTAGCATGCGGCGCTCGTTTGTCCCCTCTACCAACCTATCTACCTGATTACGATAATAAATATAAAAAATTACCTGAGATTGACAGAAGAGATGTCAGCGGTAAGCGTACTACAAGCGTTTTCCGCCGTTGTCGAGGTTAAGTCGTGCACCCCTGCGTTAGTTAGCTACTGCCACTTCGCTTTAAAGCCTTAAGCCCTGATAAGATTTGCAAATACTTAATAAACATTAGTCGTAGCTATTATCGTTGGTATACCGGACTATTTGGCCGAATCGTGACATGTAACTGTTCAAATATACAACTTTTTGTTATGTTTCTTTCGTAGATTCAATCCTTAGTCGACGACGAAATAACGGCTGCGTACAGAATCTACGTCTCTCCGAAAATGTACGTTTTTTCGGAAAACGAACCGTCAATAAGCGAAGTTGTTGCCTTTCGGTCGTCTGATTCCGTCTAAACTCGAGTAAATAGCACGGAGAAACTTCGTGCTGTATACTCTTCCAAGGACCTCTGCGAGGTGTCCGCATAATTTCAGCCCAATTAAACACTATCATAATTGATAGCTGGATCATAGTATATCTTGCCATTATCGCGACATTGTCGTTTGGACAACTGCAGCCATGTATCGACCCCGTTGACGGATGTTGGCCGTTTCATCTCTAGCTATTTTAATTCTCCTAGTCTCCCATTTTATTCTAGTAATCTACTGTGTACGCCTGTATGTAACCCATAATCTGATATGAATTTTACATAGGGGCCAATGAAAAAATGGCAGGAGTGAAAAGTCAAATCGTGCTATTTTACTATAGATCGTTTCTGTCGTGCGCACGTGTTTGGCGCGTACAATGAAACCGACTGAACAACTGACTGATAGATAAAGTATGACGATTTTATATTTGGTCTCGCTGTACTTCTGTTTGTTTCTCACTGACTTTTAGGAGTTCCCTCATCGTTGTGGCCTGCGTTCTCCCTACCAGGACTAGGTGTTCCGGTAGACCTTTCACAGCTAACAGCCCTACGGCCGCCCCATGACCTTGCGCGACTTCTTCAGGCACAACACAATCCGAGCCTGCATGTTGGAAAACTATTGCTTGAGCAACAAAGTAAGCGTTCACTACCTCTATGCACTAAACGCCACTTTGGTGATTCGTACTTTTAGAGACCTTTCTTGACCCAGTTCCGCATGGCGACTAATGGATGTCAATCGGTTACAGTGTTAACAGTAATGAATGCGTTCTGAAGATATTCCCCCACAACTCAGGGTGGGCTACCGGGGACAGCTTTGCAATAACCCATGTTGCCGAGATCATCACCTAGTCGCACATGCTAACTTGATATTTACTTCCTGCTTTTACACAGTCAAATTTATGTAGGAAAAGTGTTTTAATAAAGATTCTAATTGCAACGAACGGATTTTTCAACCATTAATAGGGTCACCATTATCAGGCGCTCCCGTTACTAGCGCTGGAATCGATGGGGTGCCAGGTGTTGGAGGCAGTTTGGGAGCCGCGGGACACCGAGGGGTAATTGGCGGCTCAAAGCCGAAAGTGGCCACCCCGCAGGTGGTTGCCAAAATTGAGTCGTACAAGAGGGAGAATCCGACTATATTCGCCTGGGAAATCCGAGAGCGACTGATTGCCGATGGTACGTCTTAGTAATAAAAAGCTTTAGCTTTATAAAATAGCTTCTGTCTAGGGCTGGCTGAAACACTGAACAATGATTTACAAGAGCAACGTGTGTTGAGATCAACTAGGTTCAAGTTTTATTTGTAAGCTCCATTTGAATCCAACCATACTGGTTATTGTTCTATATTTAACGTCTTTCAGTAGCGCAGATTCGTAGATGCGACATTGAGTGCACATATAGTAAAAACAAAAGACATTCTAAACGAGAAGATCTCAGTTAGCATCTGACTATAGCAATATGGCTATTCGGTATTCCTATAGTGCCCTGATTTACTAAACAAAATTTCACGCTTGATCCAATTATTGATAGCACGCCAAAGCCGACGGATTCGAAACATGAATGGGGCTCATTTCAGAACCCCATTCATACCTCATTTATTAACTACACATTTGTAACAGATTTCGTTCGGCCGTCAAATCATTTATGTGGAGTCACACGCCCATTTGTTGTTAGTATTTAATAAAGCGATAGTGACACACGCAGACATCCATTCACTGGCAGCGAATTTAAACGGTGCCACTGCTTGAAGACAGCAAGTGGAATAGACGGTGTACAACTGGCAGGAACTGTTAGCTTATAATGTATGTACGTGCAGAATATTTGTTCAGTAATCAAATACTAACGAAGATAATTTTCTAGCTAGAAGTTATGCTCTGTCGATGATCTCTGAGTCGTTGTACATACGTTCGTTGTTGAACAGGTAGTCAAAACAATTGCAGATGGATAGCAGAGAGCCATCATTTGAGCTTCGATTTTTGCCGCTTCGAATGGACACATTGACGGAGAAGGACATCCGAGTTCATGGTCTTTCAGATTCTCTTATGATCTGTGTAGTAGCCGTGTGCGCTTCATGGGTTTAATACGATTGAATGGTTTTAATAAAGCCTTTTTATAATAAATCAAGACTTTTTTCTATCTAGATCCATATTATATATAACGTTGTGAGGCCCGAATGGCGGGTGCATTTTACGATATGGGTAAGCCTATAAACCCCATACTCAGTCCTTAAAATAATTCCTTTTGAGCTTCGCAATTGTTTTTATATTACTTGGGCTACTCGCGATCACCACATATTGTAAACGAGAACTGAAATTGCTATGTTCACCATTACGGGTCGAATCATTGTCAAGTGAGTATTGGAATCGTCTTCCTCGTTTGCTTGATCGTGTTGGCGAAAATCTGAGCGGGATTGAGTAAGAGGCACAACTTTTGAGCGGTCCTATGAGCAGCGGAACTCATCGCGGTGTCACTGCATGATCGGCAAGACGGTGCGTCCACGGCGAAGTCATCATGACCACCAAAGTTGGCCAGCAAAAAGGTCCAGCAAACGAAGTGCTGGTTGAATGAAGCTCATCGCTGGCTGAGGTTCTCCTCCACTAATACGTATCCATCCGGTCTACGTAGATACTGTTAGAGTAAGCGGAAAACGGTGGCGCAGCAGCTTTCTCGAAGGACAACAATGGGTTGGCCAGTGTCCAAATAAAAAAAAATTGGTTTTCGTATCCTACTTCGCTCGCACACCACTTAGTCTGTAGTCCTTTGCAGCGACCCGCAGTCTGCGATCTGAAGCCTACAGCCCCTATTTGATCTTTTCGTCATAACCGCCTCCTTAACTCGGCGTCTTCATTCACGTTTATTGATTCTGACGCTCAAATGCCAGCTCCTGTTAGTCGGGTAATTCACATGATGACGGTTGACGCCCGACTTCATGTGACGCCACTGGACCGTGTCGCTTCGCCAGCTAACGACTGTACCATTGGCGTCATGACATGAAGACCAGGGACAGCACTATCTGTAGTACTAGCGCCACTGAGAAGGGCTAAAGCAGTCAATGGAGTAGTGGTAAAGGACCAGACGTCTCGTTTAAATATCACGGCATCGCGCCGTGTTAGTTACGTCAATGAACAATGAATGCGTCATCTATTAGAAGCGTTCGAGGACTGGCGAAGCTGAAGACGACAAGTACGAGAAATGTCATCTGCTCGAACTTGCTCGGATCAACAAATCCACCGATGTGGATGGATAACCGAGCTTTTGGGTGCCTCAAAGATTTGCCGTGATCATAGCATGTGAACCGTATATATACGCACGAAAATCTGTCAATAACTCAGCTTTTACCTACCATATGTGGATCTCATACAACAGCGTAGAGAAAAGCAATCGTAGTTGTTGTTGTTGACAGAGATGACCACGTGAAACCGCTTGCTGCACAAGCGAACCAAATGGTAGACCTTTGTTGTAGTATTAACGTGCAGGAAGTGAAAATTGAAGTAACGAAAGGTTAAGCATACTTATAGTATC
Source organism: Varroa destructor (assembly GCF_002443255.2). Classification (NCBI taxonomy): domain Eukaryota; kingdom Metazoa; phylum Arthropoda; class Arachnida; order Mesostigmata; family Varroidae; genus Varroa; species Varroa destructor. The sequence continues at coordinate 58,170,456 of NW_019211454.1, read as the reverse complement.
ATATTTTCTGTTGCAGGTGTATGTACGAATAGCACTGCGCCGTCTGTAAGTTCAATCAACCGGATCTTGCGTAATAGGGCTGCGGAACGAGCAGCAGCTGAGTTTGCTCGTGCGGCCGGTTATGGCGTCGGGGGTGTTGGGGGTGTCGCGGCCCTTGGTATGGGTGTAGGCGGAATGCCCTTGGGGGCATTGGCGCAGACGCAAGCTGGTACGAAGAGCTTAGCTGGACAGGTCCAGTCAGGCCGAGGCAGCTCGAGCAGCCCCCCACCCCCGCCGCATATTTGGTCTCCTGCCTTTCTGCCCTTTCAACCGCATGGTGGCCAAGGTCTTTCCGGCCGAGACCACTCGGGCAACCCTGGACTAGATCAAGGTGAGCGCGGCAGCGGCGACGAGTCTAACGGCGAATCAGACGATGCTGATCGACCGAAATTTCGACGGAACCGAACCACATTTAGCCCCGAACAACTTGAGGTGCTTGAGGAGGAATTTGATAAGACACACTACCCTTGCATCGATACACGAGAGCGGCTAGCTGCGAAAACTGGCCTTTCGGAAGCCCGTGTTCAGGTGTGGTTCTCGAACCGGCGAGCAAAATGGCGTCGTCATCAGCGAATGAACTCGTTAGGCGGGGCCTCGACCCCCCAGGGGCATAAAGGTGGAGAATCGCCGCTCGCAGATTCTCCTGCGCCTCCATCGCCTCCGCCGCCGCCTACAGGTCACCTCAACAATGGTAGCGGCTTGAATCACCCATTCTCGATCAACAATGTCCTGATGCGATTGAGTGCACAGGCTGCCGGCCGAGGAGCTGTCGCCTCAGGCCTACAATCTCTGATAGGAAACTCGACCGCATCCTCATCGGCCCATCTAAGGGACAGTATGGCACCGGCGCTGCATCACTTCTCAGCGTTTACCAAGCCGGCTCAGCAAAACGCCACTGAGGAAGAAAGCAATGCCGATAACAACAATGACGACCTTAGTCGGCCAGCGAGCCCAATTAAGGTAGACTAACTTAATGATAAATAGATACGAAAAGAATATCGAAGGAGTGCGCTAGCAGCATCGACTGCACTTAAGTCGATAGCTACTTGCTGCAAATATATAGCCGCTTACCGATAACCCGTCAATACCCAGTATCTTCGTATCTCTCAGTAGTAGTTGAAGGCTGTGTAACACGCGAAAGCGTGGCAACAGCATAATAAAGTTACTCTTGTGAATCGAACAGATCTCGAAACGAAACCATCGCATCTCCTATGGTTTTTACGCTGCCTAGTTAGCTAGGACGACTCAATATAATCTCAGCTGATTTCATATATTCAATTCTTTATTATGTGGTAGTTGAAAAATGTGGGGTGCTTCTCCCGTTTCTTCTTTTTCTTTTATTTCCCACTTTCCTATTTGGGAGGGGGGGGGGAGGGGATCCCTAATCTTCCGTCGAAAAAGTGGCATCCATCTACGGGCTTCCTTTACCTTTCCCCCTATTTGCTTATGGTATTTAAATGTTTAGATATGACTGCATTATAAATAGGATCGTATTTTACACCTTGTAAATACATGTTCTACCATAACAGTGATAATATGCTATAGTAACGAGGCTCTACGTAGTGGCATCAGAAGACCAGTGTCCAATCAGTGAAGACTTATAATTACATAACAATAATAATAAAAATAACAAAACACAATTGTAGTTTTCCCGCACATATATATATATACAATGCCCAGTTGTGCCAATACTGGTTATTAGACATTTGAAGAAGGAGTTTTTGCACAAACAATCCTGATCTATTGCTAAATAAATAAAACCATGAAGTATTCGCTTGAGTCTAGTCAAAACCAAATGCTAGCTATATTATTATTAGTACCAATACAATGAAAGGAGAAATCGTTCCCATATCCTCTGTACATACAATGTATGCTGTTCAACCTTCTTGTGCACGTCAAATTCACAAATAAACTTCGTACACACGTTAATACGTTGTTCTTATTTGAAGCATATACTGACGCTAGCGAAGCTACAAGATAGGCTTTTCGATCGACCTGCGAAATCAACTTGACGTAAATCCGTCAAAATTCACCACATGAATTTTGACGGATTTACGTATAGGAGAACTTTGCCTTTATCTAATACAAAGGCGACTCGTTGCTTGCTACTTTTGTTGCATACCTAATACAAAATGTATTTTTTGGAGCCGATCGTCGGCACCAACTGGCCTATAGCTTCCGGTTGTGGGATCGCTTTGAACTCTGTTACTACGGGTGCCGTGACGTGCGTACGTTCGGCTGCGTAGCAGCTCCATTCATGTCAGATTGGGAAGTTAAATACTGATAACCACAAGTCATAAGGGTGTTTGCAATTTTATTTAGGGAGTACCGAGAGTTAGAAGAGACGAGAAGTTCTTCGATAATAAGATGTGGCACCCGTCCCAGCATCACTGCCATAATTATCATTACTTCCTCGTACGAATTGATTAGGTCAGCGTGCATTGGTCAGGCTGAGCTTGTACTTGTAAGGTGAGCGTGGTCGAAGAGTGTTGCCGCCCTCTCTGATTTCTCTATCACGGGCCGCTTCCAACAGCGCACCGACAGCTGCTACCGTCGCTGCTTCTCGATGTTATTTCTGACTTCTCGATGACCGTTGGTTTTGAAGTAATGGTCAGTGAGCATCGGTCTGCCGCGTCAAGCTCCGCCCCGTGGGAGGAGTCTGACTCGCAGGCCCTATACTTGCCGTTGCCATCGGCGTCGATTTAAATGACGAGAGCCTGATAGGTCGATGCCAAACTAGCAATATGAGACAAAGCGCACCCATTCAGGAGTGGAAAGCTTTGACAGGTGGCTGTATAGCAGTGGTGCCCGGATCGGCGGGGGAACGTTCTCTTCGCAACCCGTCGTCCAAACGTATGAATTGGCGAAATAGTCGCTATATAGTTCGGTATACATGCAGTATGCTGATCAAGTTGAACACGCACGCGTGGATGGTGGTGAGTTGGGGGAATTGTTTCTGGGATGAATCTCTAGCTAGAAAAGCTCATTGAACCAAAGTAATCTAAATCGTGCATAAGCAAGCGTTTTAAGTAAGCATGACGTACAGTTTAAAACAAGCATGGTATAGTCACGAATATGGATGTATACAGGGCTAAAGTAGGATTACATTATGTAAACTCGCAGCGAAATACACATTATATTAGAGGGAGTGTACCTGCTTATGTTGGAAGTCGTCGTTGACATGAAAATTACTTCCATCAATGGGCTTATTAATAGCTCACATATGTCCTTGTATATGATTGATTGTTTTTTTTACGTCTATGTGGGGGACTATAACGCTAGTACTGCTTCGTCTTTAGTCAGAGTTAACGACAGTTGCATTGGACGGTCGGCCTCCAGCCTGAAGCGAACTCTCGTTCCTTGAAGTAAACTTCACTGGCGCTTTTCAGGTTTATAGGCAGATACATTTGCTAGCGAGAGTAATCACCTCTCTATTGCCAAAGTAATCTACTTAGGTAAAGCCGTTGAAATAACTGAGCAGAACTGCAGCAAGAGAAATTCATCCTAGCCCTGGTTATTGTCACTGTGCACCAGTTTATATACACTGCTTTGTATATAAAAAGTTTTTCGAAAGCACAGGTACAACGGATCGTACCGAAATAAAAACTAATTGTTTGACATCCAGCTATAGCAAGCAGGCGTAAAATCTAAAGCATCTCCTAAACCGACGAACTGCCGCGTTCCGCTGCTTCAGCCGCTCATTGGTCGCGCACCTGATCCGTTGACAAGCCCTTCATGTAGCCCTCTAACAAAACCTATCATCGTCCTCGACATCTTGTACCATTAGCTATATGACCAAAAAGGCACCGTTAGCAGGAGCAAGATCAGCGAATTGAAGAAATGTCTCATTTCTCAGAAGTTTTTCTTCGCGCGCCCGCTCCACTAAGGAGTTACGCTTTTGAACCTTCGGCACTCTTTCTTTCGTTGCCGGTAATTGTTGCCGTTGGCTTCTGTTGGAAACCAGCGGCGGCCACGGCGAGAAAATCGGCAAGTCGGTTGACGACGAACAAACAAATGGAAGTGTCCTTTTTCCGCCGTCGAAGCGCCGCTGGCTCGGACGGCCGGTGTCATCAAGCGATTTTAAACGTGCAATCGAATAGGTAAGCAAGGGCCAAACGGGGACAGTATCTTGTGTTTATCGAGATGACGAGAAATCGAATTCAACCAGAGGGTGCTGGCCTGTGCGGCGCTGCAGTAGCCCCGCGGTGCAGTAAGCATCGTCGTGCACAGAGTGGATTCGCGTCGAATATGGCGGCGCTAACTTTGATGACTGCAAGCGTGCTTCTCGGCTAACGGGGAAGGAAGCTACCGCTGGCCGTGGAAAAGTTGGCATTTTGTTGCATGCGGCACAACGATCAGACGTACCTGTTTGACTAATGCTGGCTCTACACTTCTATACAGTACTAAGATCGACGATCAAGACGATCGTTTTCATTAGCTGTACTCCCAGTGGCAGGCGTCGCATTGCGATGACCGAAGTATCGACATCACTTCGGTGCGATGGTAAATCCGTCTGCTGTGTAATCAAATCGTGAAGAAACAGTCTAACCTATAATGCTCGCGTTTGTTTGCGGGGCAAAAATGTTATATGTATAGATCAGATATGGATTAATATTGCTATATCAGAGAGTAGAAATATTGAATTTTGCTAGCTTTGATATGTACGAGCATTTATTTATACATGCGCATCTTTGTGTATGCGTCGAATTAGAGATCGATCGGCGTTTTCACATTAAGCTCGGGCCGGTTATGATGACTCGAACCATTCGATAAAGCCAGCGGATTAAGCGTGGATCATTTGTTTGCTGATGTAAGTAGATACACTGCAGAACACAGGGAAATCGAAAAGAGCTAGAAAAGTCACCAAATCAACTGGAAACGTTAACAAAGAACGATACCGATATCTGGTAACGATGCAGGTGCATGTGGACATCGCTACGCCTGCTACCGGTGGCTCAGGGGTGTTATCAAAAAATCTGCCATTATAATTCCACACAAACGGCAAAATATCTTTCAATAAGTCACGCTTCATCAAACAGTTGGAGTCTTTCAATGCGCGCCTGCTGGTAACATTGTCAGCTCGACCGCTTAGTAAGATGAGGTTTGCAGCCTTCAATAAGTAATCTAATATGTGTTGTGAAGTAAAAAATTTTAATAAAGATAAGAGTCGGACACGGAATTTTCCTAATGACTTAGCTTGTTTAGGGCAAGCAAGGTTTAGATATCCCTGAAAAAACGGGCCTGATCGATAAATCTGTAACGTACGAAATCTAATTCACTCGGTATAGCCATTGATTGTTCTAATTTCGATCTGATAAAAACTACCTAAATAGAAACGTACTTGTTTCCGTCTACGCTGATCACACTGCTTATTATACGCTTGTCTGTCAGAGGAAAATGGCGTCAAACGATTATTTCGTCTTCATGTGTGATGAAGGTCTTCGTCAAACATTTTTCGTCGAGTGTCATGTACACAGCTCAATACTTCAGCAAGATAAACTGGACAATCGTTCTACACGAATCGAGCGGAACTACCTCAGGCCGACTTCAGTCGACGCTACCGTTAGATTGCTTTCGGTGGATAATACAAGTGCTATCTTTAAAGTTAAATCTTAAACAAAATGATTTATATACGAGATATATTGGCTGTCTTGAACTTGTTTTGTTTTTATGTATATATGAAAGCAGGTTATTTGCGCTGGAAGCATTCTGACCTGAAAGTGAGGTATGTGAGAAGATTTATCTACAAATAGTCTGGTTGCTTTTATTATAAAATAATAAAATATTTTGGCTTGTATGCAGATCGAATTGCTGGCATCGTCAATCACGGGTCACCCAGGTTAAGGCAAAATAGCAGCCAATTGTGGGCTGACTGAAGTGTGAACGCTTTCGTTAATCCTATTCGGTATTATGCAGCTATGGACAGAGTAAATCCGTCTCGATTTTTCTAGTGGCTGACTGAAGTAAAGTCAATGTCGTGCCTTTCTCACAGTGTAAACACTCGGTCTTCTCTCACCTCAGTCTGCTCTCAGTTAGCGAGCCCTGCTAACAAGAGTTTATCTGGCTCTAGCAACAAGCAGTCGACGATTGGTTATCGTCATAAGGCGATGATCAGACTGAACTGAACATCAGTCAGAAAGCTCAATCGCGCCAACGAGGCTAATGAAGGCTGCTGGTCCACTGAGTGCCGTATCCTCGAGAATATCTTCAATAATAATTGATCATCATTTAATCTGAATCGTTACTATCGTATTACGGGATATTTATATCGAGTATATAGCGCTCGACGATAGCCTGAAGAATATGATCCTCAGTTATCGACAATACACAGGCTTGAGATAGATTAGGTTTATTTTTCAGTTACAGTTTTTGTAAGCATAGAGAAACTGCAATTATTTGTTTCTCAGATGGTGCCAGCGTGTCCAATAGCGACGCCGTCACTTCGATTATCTACTTGCAAGACGTTCTCACTGGCCGAAAATAATTAGGTAGAACACTTATCAATGATTATCAGTCAAAAAGGTTAGGTTAGGTTAGTTAAACTTATGGTTTACTGATAATCTACTGTGAAAACGACGTAGCGTTTAATCGTCTACTTCGACAGTGGAGCTCGCGACTTCATGCTCTAGTGGATGCAGTGCAGCCTACAGTAGTTTTGTCATTTTTCAATCGTATGGATTTATCTTGATTCAAGCCTAGAGTATGTCTAGAACAAAGTCATAAAGCATGTAGATTATTGAAACTATTTCTTAGTATAATATCTAAATATATTCCTTCCATTTGCTTGATCCTGTTGTGGTAACGTTCATTTACAAAACGTCACCTCGATTTGGTCTAACTTAATTTGTCTTTTGAACTTCATTATCGAACACGACAAATTCCGCTAGGATAACAAACCGCGATCATTGACTGTAGTTAATAGGGTAACTGAAGTGCTGCCATAGCTGTTGAATCTTCGTGCTATTAGTTATATTACCTAAACGGTAACAAATCTAAAAGGCCGATGTCTCAACACTCCTTCATGCATGTCTTAGTAGCAGACTTCATTTCAACGGAGCCTTTGGCCTGGTGGCTTGCGACAGACACTTCGACGATCGCGCGGTTGTGGTGGCGGTGACTCGAGACGGAGTTGTCGACAGACAGCAAGGGGCACGAGAAACGCACGCACAAATTAGTGAAACGTACAGATTTTCTGCGAGCTCATTCGCGCATACGCACATCTACGCAGGCACGCACGCATGCATGCATGCATGCATCTGTGTTAGGCCTATTTTTATCATTCGCTATTTCCTCGTATCGGTTTTCCGGTTCTACTGCTGCTGTTTATGTTTGCTATCTCGCTGGTCGAGTTGTCATACATGAGATACGTCGCCAGTTTGAGTATAGTATGATAGCAAGTAGGTAAAGTTGGCACAGGCGAACCGCTGCGGCCGGTGCAAACGGCTGCCACTTCGGATCCTGATACTACAAAAAGGTGAAGGGGTTGAATGATCATTGTTATTGCGTGACGCTCCTAATACTCGTCGATTCAGGGATAGCCGTCTGTTGTTGTGCTCGTGTCACGTATAGATGTGGCACAATTACAACAAAAGCACTTGTCGGCCATTGTCGCCAGCCGAGCATTCTATTTGACTCGCTAGGTCCTGCGGTGACGACAATTAGGTAAAGAAATTTTTCAAATTATCATTTGTTCACGTTTCAGCTACTCGCTTGGAAACGTGCCATATTTCACACCATTAAAATTCATATTTGTACAATTGTGCTGAGCACGTGTGTTTGCGTGAGATACGGGTTTAGCTGACTTCGTGCAGGCGGTTAATGGTGTTTTCTTTATTTACACCTCTAATAGGTGCATTTATCTTTCGCTAATATGCTGTCTTTTGTTTGCAGACAATGTGCCACAGCATTACCATGCGTTTTTGGTCATCAGCAAGATACATCAACTGGAGGTCTTAGCCTGGCGTTTTTTCGCAAGGATAACTGAGATGTGATTTCACTGTACCCTCGCTAGTAGACTTGCATTAGTACCTGAGGGACTACGCAAGGGTAAAGGCAGGAGTCCAGTGAATGAAAATGTAACTGTTAGGTATGGCAGCAAGGTATCAGATTGATAGGATGGCGAATCGAAACGTAAAGCCCTCTAGGACAAAACACCGTTTTCTGCTTAACTACTGATGTGCATATGTTGTTCGGTTCACACCGTCCGGAAAACAAAGGGCACAGAAAAAATAAATGATTTTTTATGAATTCTTGCTGTCCTTTCTGAAAGAAATTTTCGACAGACTTAACTTAATCTCATATAGGATTAGTCGGACACTTAGTTGTCCTATTTCCATGCATCCTTAGAATGTACGTCTTACACCTAAATGGGTCAAATCAATTTACATCACCTTAAAGTTAGCTTTTCCACACTGAAGTAGCTAGATTATCGGTACATACTGGTTTTAAGTTACCATCATTGCACAAAACAAAAACAATAATCTGAGTTTATTCCAAGAGCAATTTCGTAAATTTCATAGCTGTTCATTATTCAGGTCTATCACTTGCGTTTAGATTTTTCTGTCTTTCTCATAAATATATAATAGATCTTTGACAGTATTCGCGCATAGTCGCATAAATGGACAGAAATCTTATACAGAATAATAATGCAGTAAAGCTTAGAAACTGGCTAAAATTAAATGACATACGTTCTTTAGTAGCAGGCATACCATGACGATACGCACGAGCTGCCATGGGTTAGGTAGTTATTACCGTCGAAGCTAGCAATTCGGCCGCCGACTTCAGCCGATGGATGCCATCGGCGCATCTCGCTATTACTATCATCACGACTAGCTCGAAACACTTTTTCTGATATGAAGCTGCGCGCCGCGTGGCCTACTTCATTCGATTCTACCGCTATACTCGCCACTGGCGCCCAATCGTACGGGCCGGCAAGAAGTTACGCCGGAACTGGCTGACCTCTCTAACTTATTCGTTCTGTCGGCACAGGCTACAACAACGAAGCACTTTCATTGTCCTTCGTGTTGTTCCGAAACACGGTAAGAGCGCTCTTTCAGCTCGTTCCAAAAATCCTCGTCTACTCCCTTAGACCTGATTGTCCGGATATCTGAGGAGCGTCAAGCAAAAACGAACATTGTGGCGGCGCAGACGCCCGCTAGCCGCGCGACCGCGGCCGTTTTTGACTGCTACCGATCGCCGTCACCGCCATGACCCCAGATAACCTTTTCATGCCGCTCTATTTATTTGGCGATTATTTCCACTTTTATCTCGTACCTAAATCTGTCGATAAGTCGTTATCATAATCGATTTGGTAAACATCATTTCGACTGTCACTTAATGGCCACCACACCGGAGAGTAGGATGGAGCCAGTGGCAGTAGTGCCAGCCGCGACAAAAAGGGGTGCCGTAAGGCAGCGAATCAATACGAGTTCGATCGCTTGAAAAAAAGGGGAATAGAGTAGAAAAGCACAGAGGAAGCGGGTAGGACAGGGTATCGAACAAGCACTAGGGCAGCGGGAGAAATTCGAAAAGTTGTACGACGTGAAGAACCTTGCATAGACGGAACGGTTTGCCCTTTGTTTGTCTTTTCTATTTGGCTAATGATGTTAATTTTATTTTTCATCCGTATGAGTGTGTAGTACTGGCTATAGATCGGAACAAAAAAATACTAGACTCCCTCTGTGCCTGATCATACCACATCGTCATTACTGTAGATATATTTATGTATACTTGTTAATAGCGATAGATGTATTATGGTAGTGCGGCGCTGTATATTCAACGTCATAGTCTAATAAGAAAGATTGCTAGGCTTTCGGACCATTTGTTATAGCGATTTTTTGCGCGGCCTGCAAACAGCAGCAACGCCAATGACGTAAACTTACGAGGATAAATTTTCAGTTCTGTTTGATAGCCGTCAATGGCGATAACGAGATATTGTTAAAATAGAAGTCTAAAGGATAATAAAAAGTGTCTTTAAATTTATGTAAATGGTTTTTTTCGGACTCTCGAATAAGCGCCATATTACGAACGAGAGGGGTATGACAAAGTTTGCGATAATTTGTGAAGTAACGTAAGAAAAAAAGCAGCATTTATAAGAGAAAGTTACCGACGAATAACTTGTTTCTAATTAGTCTCTTCGAATTGACCTAATATCAGGACACATTCATGCATGGACGCAGGTCTCCACCTATCGAATCAACTAAGCGTACCATGACAGCAGTACATAGATAATTGTGGCTGCGTACGAAATTATCTTCAACGATTTGACTATCGCTCTTCCTTGATTATTGTATACAAATGTTTACCTCCTAATTCATTTAGTACAGACTTTCTCTCTGCTATTGAACACAATAGGGCCCTGTTTAAACCGCGTAAGCTGACTTAAGTACCGAAGCGCTTTTGTACACACGTACGCTTTGCTTCGAGACGCGGCCCGTTCCTCCAATAGTTGTGTACGCCTGTCTTTGGGTACGCACGCATCCGGGGTCGTGCCACAGGGGCGACAGCGTACAGCCCCAATTATACGTCACACACGAAATCAGTTACTTTTCGTACGATAGTACGTAACCTGGCAGCACGACCATTGCTTGTTGCGTTCTAGTATTAGTTGTAGAATAGTCGTAAATAGTATAATGGTGGCAACCATAGCCGTGAGCTTTGCTACTCTACGCTACCTGTTACACACCCCCGTCTCGTCTGGGGGATGGGGAGATATTCTACCTCATGAAGGCAACGATGAGGGCGAACCAAAAGAAAAAGCAGCGGCGGCAGCAGCAGTAGCGTAAGCAAAGCGACGGCTGCTGCTGTTAATGGTGATCCTACCGTTGAAGCCACAGCTGGGTAGGTGTAGGTAACTTGTACGATCCAAAGTAAAAATTTCCGATAGGCGATCCGGTAGTCCTTTTTTGGTGGATGGAGTTTGCTTGTTTAGGGATGTCTGTTCAAAATAGACTAAACGCTACCAAAAGTTATCAACAACGCCAGGAGCAAAAGATGCAAGAGTGGTAACCGATTCCCTTTTGCTGTTTAGACGGAGGTTCGAGCTGACGGCAATTTCGTTGATGAAGTGGTCGATCGTGAGGCGAAGGGTGGTCCTATGCGTATGCTGTGTGTAACAGCCTTAAACTACGTCAGAGTGCCGCTCTCGTCGTCTTAAGATATCTTAAATTATGCCCCCTAATGCAGGAGTTGGGTTGTCGGCAGAGTGGCTCATGAAGCGGATTTGCTCATTCAGCGCTATTATGTTTGGCACTCGTTTTGGCTTTCGCAGTTATCATATGAAGTTTAGCTCTATCAGTTACCGGTAAAGCAAGGAGGCTTGGCTGAATGTTAAACGATTTCATCGAACGTTACCTAGAACGAATGACGACAAAATTGAAGAAGACATGGAAGCAAAAGTTGGCCAGCAGCTGAGCTGGCAGCTCCGTTAAGAGTTGCGCATGTATAAACAAGATAAGCAGATATCGATTATTAAGTTGTGTTTAATAAGTAACAGTGCACTACAGCGTAAAACAAGTAACGTTGATGCTTATCATTTATGACACTCCGTGAAAATCGCACCCTGTTAACAGTTCCTCTTTGTGTTTTCGAAGGCAACCTCTGTATATTTTCCGGTAGCTGCCCTCACTTCGCACTTCAGTCGCGCGCACATATCAGATTGTTGTCTATCACATATTGACTACGGGAAAAGGCAACAGAAAGGCTATAACGTATGGAATCAAAGACTTGATACGGGCGGAGACGGGATTTGAAGCGGGTTCGTCTTCACCACAAAAGTTCTAATAATTTAATAAACTCACGATGATCGAAGCTGTTCATGTTGCCTAGCAGTAGGTGATCAGTGTAATACTTGGCCAATAATACGCTGTAACATCTCGTTATTACCGGAATTGGTTAAAAAACTAGATATTATTAGCAAAACGCTCTATCTTCGGTCCCCAAAGCAAGTAGAAGTAGACCCTTGGCCAATGATTCTTTTTGACGATTTGAGGATTCCTGAGATTTTAGTGCAGAAGTAGGTAGGTAGGTAGGTAGGTAGGTAGGTGGCAGCATCTAACGGTTTCAAGCTTCGCGAGCTCTTCACGTCGATTCAGGTGATCGAGCTTCAGATGTTTCTAAAATGAGGGCAATACCATGTTTCATTTGTTCAATATACAGTCTTAAAGATTAGCAGTTCTATAACGAACCGAAATAACTATACTGAACTGAAGTTGTTTCAATTTCATTTTAATGGTGATTCGGAGATACTGCATCACGTATTATTCCCGTACATTAATATCATACATTTAGTTCGCTAAGACTAACAAGAGAACTATATTTTAGTCAGTCACTATAGGCGCCTGCCGATGTTATAATATTTATGACTATAAATCGACAGTATAGCACCGGTTATGACCGTTCTATTAAGTTTGCGGTGTCTTGCTTGTTCTTAAGCAAGTGTTTACCAATCGTGCCGGTAACAGTATAAGTTCAATGAGATTCTGCTCACGAGCAGAGTCGCCCCCGCACTAGATTCACTAAGGCATCGGTCATACGCTCCTCCTTCGACGTAATACGCCACAGGTACCCGTATCCGAATCAGATTGGCCAATAATATTATTTTTCTCGCAATAAAGCATTAGAAAACGAACAGCAAAAAGAGCCAAACAACAGAACGTATATTCTTCGATCTCTTACTCTTTACCATTACGCCAGATGGTAAAGCATTTACCTCAGACTTTCACATGCAAGGTATTCCTATAGTCTTGTCGAATCGAACCCTCTGTGTTAGTGTTTGTATGGTGTGATATTAGTGTCGATCGCTAGCTAACTGACAAAGACTGCTCTAAAGCATGCCTTAACCGCATTCACACTAGGACCAACACAACTGATTTGAAACAAGGTAACATCTAAGAATGTAAGTGATCACCCACTTCGAGGTGACTAGCCACAACAATCGAGCAAAGGGATATCTTGCATTGGTCTGTAGGCCGCTTTGCTTAAATTCGATAGGTCCGGTCACGAAGACGGCTGCCGTAAGGCCCGTGGCTGTGTGCACGGGGCAGCGACCGTTGCAGCTGGCACCTTTACGACGGCGCATCGATTGACGATGATATTGTCTTTTTCTCGTTCGTCTGACTGAACGAAGTCGGCGCACGAGCGGCTTCGAAGGACCACGCCGAATGCGAGTCCGCGGTGTACATTGAGTAGAGCAAGTTATAGAACACCGTCCTCATCATCATCATCGTTGCAATCATCGGTAGCGGTAACAGCAGGGGCAAATACCATCGATCGATCGATAGCCGAAGTTCGATTTTTCACGCCGACGTTCGGAAGGAGCAATCGGCATTGGTTTCAAAGAAATTCCTCGGTAGGTATGTTAAACTCTTTACCGCTTGGTCGTCGACGACGTGTGTGTCTGTGTATGCTAACAGCGGTGGCTGTTTGCTGGGTAGATAGCTTGCTACATTAACACGACGCTTGCTCCCGCTTATTTGAGTGAAAAGGAAGACGTTACGTTGAACCAGCGGCTGGTGAAGCCGCGGTCCTTGCGACGGCCGGCGCAGCCGGCCTATTAGTAGCTAGGTACACGAATGAACAATGACCGGGTTCAGAATGGTGGGATGCAGGGACTGAGGGACAAACGAACAGGCATTTTAGTGGACACGAACAAATGTCCTAGCAACATTATGCGTTTCTGTGCAAAAAAAAAACAAAAAGCTAATTTTGGTTAGGCAATCCACAATCCATGCAGTTTTCTCTATGATTCCTCTTGTTACTGTCAAACAGCGTATATATGTGCATGTCCTTTTCCAATAATTCTCAAGTGGCCGAAAAGCTTAATTGAAAGGTAAAATAGGTCTCCAATTGAATGGAGAGTAAGGGTCTTCGAAGGCGAAACGTTGACATGCCACTGTCAACGAATAGCTCAAGCTTGCCACCTTTTGCCTTCAGTTCAAGATCTTCAAGCTGGACTTTCTCGCAGTGTCATCTGGTCGAAATAGTGTGGACAGCTTAAAAATGGAATGGACTTTGATGTGAGCACGCTTTAAGTCATCGAAATATCACTGATACGTAAAGATTACATTTCGAGTGATTACGCCATCGAAGACAATTGAAGAATGTGTACGGGTGGGTGACATCTACCTCACCAGCGGACTCGGATGTGAGCGACCGGCGAATGTCACAATAAAGATAGCCGTGTCTCCTTTAGCGGCATCGATTCCCGTCGTCGACCCGTATACACATAGTCAATACGTGCATGTAATAAGTAGATTTATTTCAAGCCCGTTTCATTCAACTTCGCCACGAATACGCTCATCCGCATTCAAATAGTGTCTTAATGTGATGCAGGTTGGCAGTGTTTTCAAACAAGTTTAACCGCGTGTGCGCTACCGACGCTATTAGCTATAAAAGCATACATACGATACGTGCATTATCTACGAGACGAAGGCCGAGATAGAAGCGAATCAATCGCGTGGGATGATGATCAGAGCGATCGTGCACGACTTCTTCTGGCATTTCACGATTAGGGGCTGCTGTACGATTGGCGCCATGGTAGCCTCTGTACTCGTCGCGTGGGGTTCGGTACAATCGCTCTAACCGCTACGGAATTTGGCGATCGTTCGGTGGTGCTTCTCGATTTCCTTTTTAAGCTACTGACGTTGTTTTTGTAAGATGCCGCCAGTAGCTTTATGATTGAGAGAGTACCGGTAATGACGACGCTACCGTAAAGGTCGTGCAGGCGGCAGTAGTATTTCATCCGTACTGAACTGCTATTATGATTCACCTATACAGAGCGCATATGGACTGCCTCAAACTGAACCTCTATCGAAATACAGTTCCCAGGAGAGACATTTGGTGAATTAGCTACATCGTATCCTGCCGTATTTTGTTATTAAGCTATATAAAACATGGGTTTCCAAAGGGAAAACGTCGATTTCGTTCTATACACCTGCTTAACCTTTTCTGCCATTGAATTGCTTTCCAGGTTTCACCATTTGGGTATCAATAACGACATTATTTTCGATCTCGGAAGTGATAAGCTGTCGAGGGGCAATATCATCCAAATACATCAACACGACCCTCGAAGGTGGCACCCCATTAACATACGAGCAGAAAGTAAAATTGACAAATCATTAGCACTCGGGCCATCAATATGGTTAGTTTTTACTATATTATGTAATTAATTATCTGTTCATAAACGTTTCGAAAATAGCAGATCATATGTTTTTTCTCCCTGCGCACGGACGTATATGTCCATGCACATACATGTTTACTTGTAGCATAGCCAAATAATGTCTGGCAAAGGATTTACGGTTTCCGGCTACGCGATACGAAAAAGATTGATAGATAATGCTTTGCGAAGATCTTATCTTCCAAGCAAGATGACTGATTCGACGAAAGGGTCGATCAAGTTAGTGTTAATGGATTTACATTTAAATAGACGCGAGCGAGAATGGGGCTAACGGTAACTTTGAATGGTCGAACCCGCAGTAAATCTTGCCTTTCGTGATCGCTGATAGTTCAATAGAATCAATGGGAATTGCTATTATAAACCTCAGTGTCGCGTGCCAGGAACAAGAGACTATAAAAGAATATAATCTGTAGGAGAATAGACGCTTTATAAGCGCCAGAACGTACCCGATGTATATATATGTATATATATATATATATTGATTTTCTCAAAGCTAAAATCGTACCTTCGACCGCTTCATTGTTTTGCTTATTCATGTTTTGTATTATCGTTTTTGGGCAGAGCCGTTCGAGAGGTCGTCGCTATTCATGCTCAATGTCCTGGCTGCAAAATCCTCAATAATCGAAGCGCCGACCTGATTTTTTTTGTCTATGAAGATATTTTTAGCCGTTCCTGATAGTTTGCTTTTTGCGCTCTATATGTGCTAGATAAGGAACGTAAATCTGATAAAAAAAAAAAAAAAAAACATTACGTAACAAATTTTAGACGTCCAAAGATTGACCGCATTCGTTCTCAAGACAGCCACAGTCGATGGGTGGTACATTGGTCCATCGACTATATAAACAGCAATTGCTGTCTGCGTTTGATGCATGTGTGACAATAACTCGCCATCGTCTCTGCCTCCACATCCTCCCGCTGAGATAATTGTTCATTTAATTAAAATGAATTTCTACATGTTAGCAATGGCAGATCACCTGCGCGTGAAGCTTCAATTCTCCAATTACACGACCATTGAGTAACTACCATTAAGCCAACTATCTTTGCCACTTGTTTGTGGTGTTTACTATCTGTGAATGTGTGTGGGCATGTATGTACCAGCCAGTATTTGTGGCTCATGTGGGTAACTGTTGTACAAGCACGGTCGCGTTTGACGGCACGTATCTCCAGCGCGGCGGCAGCACCGTCATCACCGACGACCGCCGGCAATTTCGATGAATGTCACCGTTGTGTCGCTGTAACGTTGGTGTGTGGTCCGAAACAAAGCCCGGCTAAATTTGAATCTCAAAGGGCGCGGACCAAGCCACCAAAGTATATATTGAACGTTAGACGCGCTGGTCAACTAGACTGCTGGTAAACGAGAGTTGCGGCCGTCGGCTGTCTGGTCCGGTCTAGCCGTCCAGTCTCTGCAGAATGTCGTCGATGCTGCTGCTGCTGCTGCTGCCGCTGTTATTGTTGTCGTTAATATTTCTGTAGTTGGACCCAGTAACATATGAAATGCTAAGCTATGAGGTGCCAGTTCTAAACACAGATAGGACTAGAAACAGGGTCACCTGCGGCGTGTTTGTGTATGTGTGCAACCACGAACCCCGTTCTTTGTTGATAGTGAATAAATAGCTCAGCCACCGACAGCGAGAGTAGTAACAAGAACAGCGGCCGCTGCTGCTGGCCCTTGTTACTACTGGCCCTCGCAGTAATGCCGCCTATGTCCCTATAACGAAAAGATGATTTCGAGTAAATCAGCCGCTAGCTCATCAGCGTCTTTCAGAGACGGCAATAGCGCATAGCTGAGCATCCATGTTGTCCTTTCCACCGTTGCTGTATTGCTGTCGTCCTTTCCCGCTCTGAATCCCCTACGAGAACAGTTTGTGGCTAAAAGCCTACGACCTAGTGGAAACGCGACGGGCTGCTTGTTTCTGTTTGCATTTACTGAGTGGGAGAGTCTACTGGACTTCTGCTGTCGCCACCGCCGATGATGATTTGCGTCTAGAGCTACATATAGTGCCAGTCAATGCGTGAGCAGCTGGAAAGCCATTTCTGTGTCTTCGAATCGTTGTCATCATCAACTCGGAGACGGTCTGCATTGTTTTCTATTGCTTACAACTGCCACCAGAGCATTGGCTATATGGGTAATGGATAAATGCTCAAAGAGCATCACGATGATTTACTCGTTAGCACCGCTAAGGTCGGATAGTATGTAAATGAGGCGGACGGACCAGCGACACACAAACGACGAAAAGACAATTATATACACATCGTAACGTATCACCGCTGACGCGGACGTGGCCAAACCCGAAGACATGATACCTGAGGCTCTCAAAAGAACCGATTAGACGATATTAGTTTTGTCTTTTTTCTTTTTTTTTTTTTTTTTTTTTCTAGTAACAACAAGCATGGTAGTCGTTACAACGAAACAGAAGAGTGCTATTAACTTCACTGACTAACGAGTATGTACAGTGAACTTTGGAAACGCAATCGCTCGGTGTCGGAACTCATCATAGTTCTCATAGAGTAGAGGGTTTAAATTAGAACAATTAAAACCACCGGCTAGTTTAAGCTATCCAGTTGGAAGACTTCAGTCTTCGTTCGAGATACTATTAGATGTCTTATAATTACTTTTACAGCCTTTGGCATGTGGTCCTATAGTACTTCTGCTACCCGCTTACTCTGTTGTTAAATTACAAAACACGAAAGTGATATAAAAAAAAAAAAAAAAAAAAACTAATGATGACATGTTACATTTATGAGCACAAAATACGCGTTTCTCACACAATAGATTCTTAGGTACTTAGCACTTTTATGATTCACGTCCAAGGGCAGGCGATATATATATGTATAAAGCGCAGAAGTGACCCAACATTGACTAGTAGCTATGGACAATGTATAGTCGATATGTTTGACTCCGCATGTGCTTTTGCTCAGGTGCCGATCGAAGTCTAAGCTCGGACCGAATAAGAACTGCCTATCAAATGGATGTGACCACGCCATCATTCATTCAGTGAAACAATCCGGTATAGGCGGATAGATGAATCTCAAGGTCCCTAAATAGGATACGCGTTCTCTTCTCCCCTCAGCATGTGCGCATCAAATCGAACATAATCGTTCTTCATAGAATTTTCACACTTCCTGCATCGTGAGGCTGCATAAAGCACACAAAATCGTCGCACCTCACTTGCTTAAATAATGTCTTCATCATAGAAGTAAACCATTAAGGTTCTTCGAACGGGAACTATACTTACGTTAGAGCTCTGAAGTTGTCGTAACTTATTGCATAATGCCACCTCGAGTCGCCAGAAGTGGTTAACGCTCAGATTTTATTGGGGATATCCTCTGTGGCCCTCTGTTCATAGACCTACATAGAGGGACGTGCATCATCGGCCTTTAGAGGCCAGCTGGCATTGTGGCACCATGTTCGCCTGACAAGTGCCACTGCTCGTCCGGCCAGCCTCCTTGTTTTTATTATAGGCGCTTGCAGTAGTTGATGTTGAGGCTATTGTCGCGCTCTACCGCTTTCAACCTCGGCGGCCTCAATCGGATCGGCTTCGATCCGTGATGAGCCTGATTTAATGCAGATGAGTTGGCAATGACAAGGATGGAGTGCTGTTCTCGTTCGTATAAATTGACCAGCTACCACAACCATTAGGGGAAACTCGGTCGCTTATGGAAGCTTCGCGATAGCTTCTTGTCGACTGACGCCAGATCGCATCGTCACTCTAGGAGAGAGTAGGACGGGAAATTCTGTCCTGTGCACTATCCAACATCGTAGGGCAGCATTTTTATATTGACCGTAAATAGTTTTCCCTTTCTGTACACCGTACAATCTCTAGACGGGTCTGCGTGTCGGCTGAATTCGATGTGAAGAGGAGCCCGTTGCTCTGATCGGCTCTTCTTAACTGCTTCGACTGCGGATACAAGTGTGCGAATCGTGGTACGATGAAATTCATCGGTGCACGTAGTTGAGCTATAGGGAACATTCAACAAATGATCTACGAGAAACACACACCCGTTACTTGATGGATATGTGTGCGCGAGGCTCATCAGACTCGCAATGGCATACTACTATGATGATGATAGGCCGCACGCGTCACTTTCAACTATACAGCCATACCACGTGATAACCCGATGAAAAAATCGATGAGGCGTCCTTTGAATATGGCCTGGTCAACCTTACAGGTGTAAAGTCGAGGCTGAAAATATTTACTCTTAATAGTTTAATGAAGATCTGGCGAATCTGGAACACAATCAGAAGGTAGGACGTACTAGAAGAAAGTCGCCGTTAGAAAGAGGTGTGACGAACACTATGCAAACATGTAGGTTCATCTAGCAATTATCTTCTAGCCACTTTGATTAGCCAGTTAAAGTGATTTAAGGTTGCCTGGCAGAACTCAACCTCTCTTTAGACAAGAATATGTAAATTTAGCAAGGCATTTCTGTGTACTATGCTAGTGCCATCGTTGTATACGCCATATCGTGCTGAAGATATTTCGACATTTTTTTGACGTCTACAGAAAACGGCTAGGACATATCACTAACGCTGTTTTTTCAACCTTGAAAAAATATGTAACAACGATAGCGTTCATGCTAACCTTGAAAAGTCAAGAAAGAACTTCCCAATGGTATACAGCATCAACAACAAAAAGGAGTTGAAAACAAATGAAAAAGAATTTTCGGTCAGTTTGATGGATTTTGTTCTCTGAGAACGATATTTTTCAATTAAGACCAGTGAAAATCATGTCAGTCATGGCAGGCGTAACTTCAGCAGAAGCCATCTGAAATTGAAACACTTAGCTCGTTTCAAGCCATTCATAAACGACGCTGAGCACCCGCTAGCTAGTACCAATAATAATAATAATAATAACAACGACAAGAAGCCGAACTTTCAAGTTCGTTTGACTACTCATTCCTTTTCTAGTTACTTCTAGAATTAGCGCGCCTGTCTATGCATGATGATCTTCCTGTGGGTGCCACAAACAATTCGGCCAAAGTAGAAAAACTGCCTAGCTTCGGTTATTCAGCCTTCCGAGCCTCCTCTTTTTCCTCTCCCTATTTTAACTTCTAGGCATCAAATTTTTGTTGCTGTATTATACAAGTGGCGGCGACAACAACAACAACACCAGCGTCACGAAAGATCAACAACTTTAACCGTTGCCGGCTGAAGCGGTGAGGCAACAATAGGCATAGCCACGGGGAAGGTGGTGATCGTGAAGGTAGGGGTAGACTAGGGAGGAAATTATTGGGAACGACTCGAATGGGTGTTCAGGGGGAGTAGCGGTAGAGCTTCTGATCGACAGCGCTTAGTGTCGCTACCGGCTCCGGATTTAGCACTGGCTTGACCGACCGATTGACCGATCGGGCGGCCAACCAGCGGGCCACGTTGCCAGCTCTTAACACCACCTAGTATTGCCACCTCTAGATGGGTCTATTGAGCGGCGCATAAAGCAGTGAAGGCTGCTTGCGCTGATCGATGTTAGCTACCGCTCGTGCATTACGTGTCGCGAACGGCCGACACAGCCGCCGGCAGCTCGCCATAGCGCCAGCAAGCATTAGGTCAAGAAGACATTACTTAAACTCATTGGCTGTCTACAACGACCATGTTAGTGCACGCTTGTGTCGGCCATTTGTTATCGGAGAGGCAACAAGTCCCATCAGCTTTGAACGCATCAAGTTTATCAACAACGGCTGCGATTTTTGACACTTTTAACCCGTTCCAATCGACCGGTACGTAGATGGATCTGGCAGCCGGCGACCGACCGACCGACCGACCGTTCGCGTCCAGGCAACCTGCCACCATCATCAACGCTGGCCGCTGGTAGATTTAACGAAGACGTTGCAACGCGTCTGAATATTGCGCTCCGACTTCGACGAAATGTATTACTACGACAGTCTACAAACTACGAACTAGCGGCGACTAGCTATAATGTATTGTGACTAGTGAACATCCATCGGACTTCAACGGTAGCATTAAGAATTGGTGATGCTTATGAAGAGGTAGCCATGTTCATCTAGCGATAGGAAGCAGCAGCGGCAAAGGCTGCGGCCGTAACGGCAGAAGCAGCAGGACGACGCCATGTGTAAGTTTTAAGCGTCTTCATCTCCTATTTTTTATTTTATTTTTTTTTTATCTCTCTCCTATCAGTTTGGCTTTGAGTACTTACGCCACTCATTTGGCCACAATTGCCATTTGTGCCACCGCCCCAGGTTTGCTGTTGCCGCTGTTGTTGTGCTGTCTGGCCTGTTCTATGAACTGGCTTGGAAGCGGCGGCGACGTTGTTGTAGGAGGCGTAGATGAGCGTTATGTCAACGTATGTGCAGCGTGATGATGAGATACGATCATTACCGCTGGTCCGTCGGTGCGTGCTTGCTCACGAACATCCCACCGTCTTTTGCGTAAACTCATCTTAAAGGCGAACGATGGCCACAGACGAGTATGCACATGACGGCGTCGTGCAGCCTAGTGCATCACTATGACGAACCAATGCTGCAACAGCGGGAGGCAGCATCAATATTCAACTTCTTATACGGCTGACGGAAAGAGCAGCGGCAACGACAATGGTAGTGACGACTTCTTCCCGCGTCGTTCAGACGCTGTTCTGACGGTCTGCCTTTCTTGTTTTGCCTCTGAGTCGACCGCTGCTGCTGCAAACAACGGGTAACCACTGGCACTTGTCAAATAGTGCGAACGCCCAGTGTTGTCAAGTGAGCGAGATGAGATTGAAAGTCAACAGGCGCCTACAAGGAGTAATGGTACGTTTTATCGGCATCGTTGTCGACTAACGTAAAGCTAGCTTAACGTCAGCCAAAAGTGGGATTGGCGAGTACATGTGTTTGCATGCATGGCAAACCACGAGGCAGCAGAAGATATCTAGCGTTGTCGTTGTTGCTGCCGCTATGATCATGACGATGATAGTCGATGTTGATGATAAAGGTGATGGCCTGATGACTACTGCATGCACACGTTCAGCATTCGGATATTGGGATAAGAGCAAGACGCCCATCATCAGGTTAGGACTTGGGGCTGAGATTAGCCGTCAACGACAAGCGTGGACGACGCAGCTACCATGATCTAATATGGCATCGCTGCTACTGGCTTCTGCTGGCTAACAGGACTGCAATATGAGCACGCAGAGGGCGATAGAGAACCTGCCGAAGAGGACCAGCCAATACGTGTTATATATAGACGCCTCTGCATAGCTAGATAGATATTCTCTCACAGCATTTGCTATTGCCTCCGCAGCCAGTGCAGCTTTTTGCTTGACGACTCGTCCGTCTGTTTGGGCTGTGTGGTTGCGTACGTTGAGGTCCTCTACGATTGGATCGCGCACTTGCGGTGGTACAGTTTAGCCCCGTAAAGACAGATATCTGGTGCGCAATCGATGGGTCGAAAGTAGACGAGCGAACGGCCGAAAGACCGAGGTTTCAACCAAGGAGGGCCGCTTGCTCAAGAGCTGACTCACTGACTGGCTGGCTGGCTGGCTGGCTGGCTGGGTGAAGTAGATGAAGACGTGTTAACGCTGTTAGGAGTGTTAATGCCGGCGGGAGCGATGACGTTGTTGGCGACTGTCGCTGTTGTAGATATGCTTGCCGTGTCTGCTGCCGCTGGTGTCTCCGGTGACGAGGGTTCTTCATGTCTTCACCTTTGCCAATCTACACCTCAAGAGCCGAGGATTCGATGAGCTCAAGGGTCGGATCTATTGGAGCCGAGTGGATTGAAGCGAAGCGAATCGTAAACATTGGCTAGCCCGACGAGTTCAACCCAATCAATTTTGTTCGTTTACCTTCTGCTTAACTTCGATGACGTCAGCAACAGTCAGACGTTAGCAGTTAAGTTTGTCGACTGGCCTGGTGATGATGATCGTTGGCTTGCTGACTAGCTGATTCGCATATTAGAACATCACGTTCTTTACACGCAGTGTGAAGAACACCTGATGCGATTCTTTGGGGACACAGTTTAGAATTGAAGAAATTGTCTACTCGCATAAGGTCCTGCTCGGAACCCAAACGTAGGGTGGACTTCCCTACATTTGGCTCCGAGCCCCTAGGGGTCAAGGACAGTGTTAAGCGCCCCGCGATCTCTCTGTAACGGGCAATTACGCCAACGTCGGGATTCACCGAATAAGTAAGCTGCAATGTGAGGGATGCTTATATTTGTTGAATTAGAGGGAATCCAAGCGCTCTTGCAGAGGGCATAACGAGTATTAGAAGGTCTAGCATAACCGGTATAAATGTACAGTCGTCGATTGGTCGGTGTTTTTGCCGACGTCTGAACAAATAGTCAATACGAAGCGCTGAGTGGATGCGATGGATGAAATAAACGAGGCGCAAAACCAATCTAATTGAGGGCGGACATTAGATCCCTTTGAACTTCAGCAAAATGTGCTAGGGAGGGAGGAAGAAGCAATACAATAATTTCATTATTTGAGCGTGGAACAGATGTTACAGCGATTTAATAGGGCGTTGCAAGTAATAAGTGCATTACGGCTAGGGTTTGCTTCTTCTTGTATTTCTTCCAGATCAGGTCACGCCGGCTTAACGACCAATCCCAGTACTGACAGGCACGTTCGTTTTCTACTTCATCTGTGGATTTCTACTGGTCCGTGCGTATGGCCTATGCGCAGATGATCGTGTCGTCCGGGATTCGAATCGTAACCCTCTTTGGAGCAAAAAGCAAACACGAAACTGTGTAAAAACAGGACGCAATTATTTCACCTCCTTTTCTTGTTGGCGGCTGAGTGTATTTTTCTGCCCACCCAAACGATAGAGGTTTATTTTCGATTTGTACTCGTCGATTCGATATAGGGTAAGGGTAGATTAAATCGTTGTACGTTAGTGAAGCATGAATACGCAGGACTCGAAACGAACACTTCGTTGAGACCTCGAGCGATGGCAAGACTTGAATTCAGTAACAAAAGGAAACTACTTCAGATGTGTGGATGCATTCACGCTTTTTCGAAAGAAATCAGTAATTATATGCGTAAATGAGAAAGGATCCTATTAATCTAAACTGAAGATTCCCTGAGACGCTGTTGATGGGGGGGGCTTTCTTTATATGTGGCCGATATATAAAGCGTAAGTTACCAAGCGATATTTTTCGTTAAGTAACTAGAAAAGAGGCTGGTTATTTGGGATCGTCATGTGTTTATTTTGCTATTGTTCAGCCAATGGGGTAAACAAGGTGAGGAGAATCGACGAAAAGTACGTTCCCTATACGCACTGTTGGTCGTATCCTACTTAATAACGTAGGCTGATTCTTGAGCGGTAAAGCATGTAAAGTAGTAGAAAGGAATCAAAAGCTACATGTTCGCTTCCAGCTTTCTCCAAAACTGCAAATGCACATACAAAATAACTACTATAAGTTATCTTGTATGTACACATGAAAAACTTGAACTAGACAGTTCGCAGTTTCAGAGTTATAGTCATATTTTGTAGAAGGAGTTAGACAGGAATGGAATATGGAGCTGAGGTTCCATTTGGGTTTACTTTCAAAATCACAATGCGCTTCTATCTGTCAATCGCCGTTAGGACGACGGTGAACTCTCTAGCGTTTCACACAGATACTAAGTTAAAAACTGTAAAGTTATACATTGTAAAATCCTACGCCTTCCCTTTTTGTTTATTGTTTAGAGAAGGAAACGGATTCGTAGTGTTCGTTCGAAAACTGTCAAATTGCCTACCTGCGTATAGCGCAAACGACGTCACCCGCAGTGAGCTGCCATGTAGTGAACTGCGCTTTGGTTTTCTTGTCACAAAGAGTTTTGACGGAAAAGGGCCGCCTTCAGCTTTGTGGGTTTGTTTTGCCCCATTTCTGAACCTGGCAATGACCGGAGGCCTGGGCTCCTTCCAGAACGGCTATACATCCGCTACGAGCGGCGGTACGGAAAGCCAAAAAGCAGTGCTTGTCGAAGATGCAGCCGACGTTGCTATTCTTATCGATGCTACTTTTAGGCGACGGATACTCGAGCTGTTTTGATATGAACACACAAAGATGAAGTGCAACTGTAACAAAAAAAAGAGACACAATTACAACCTACCTTAGCTCACCGTATCAACGGATATCCCACAGGTCCAGTCGACGGCGAGCGTCATCTCGCCATGTTTATCCCATCAATGAAGATCTGGCCGCGCGCCCGTAGCGATTGCGCAGCAACCCATCTATAAGTAAGGAAATAAGTCTGTCTGTCTGTCTGTTTACGCGTGTAATATACGCATATGTGTGTTTATTTGTAAGTCTACACTGATCCAACTCTTGAAAAGTCGCCCTAACCCGGGACTCGCGCTCTGAAAAGAGCAAAGTAGCTTTGTTCAGTAGAAACAGCGACAGCATCGCGAAAAGCTAGCCGTAAGGCACACTTTGATGGTACAAGCAGTCACACAGCTTCCTGTTGCTACTGGGAGACTGGCGTCCTGTCAATAGCGTCCCGCGTCTAGGCACCGTGTGGCTGTTTCCACTTTGATGGCGATAGTGCACCGGCTTCAAACACAACATCTCTGGGCCATGTCGGACAGCCTTACGAGCGCCACGATTGAAGACGGCGACAACGACAATTTTTAGCATCGCTCACGAGTGCTTTTCATCCTGTCCCGCTGCTTTCAGTTGGACTGCTGCGGCTGCCGCTGGCTCGGATGTCGTCGAACTGAAGACGGATTGCGAGTTGACCGAGGTGATGTTGCTGATGTCATTACCGCTGTCGCTCGATATATTCGTCGCTCGGTATCGCTCTATCTTTGCTTGTGCGCGCCGATCTGTCACGTCAGAGCTTTGAAACGCTTTTGGGTCCAACTGCTTGCCTGACTGGTAAGTTGTCTTCAGGAATCTCAAACAAGCCAAAATCCCATTGCGTCGTTATCGTCTTCACCAACAACGATAACAACAGATTACAAAACAAAATCAATCGTAACATTTAACACCTCCACTATTTTCCGCATTGGTCCCACTTATTCATCTTCTCTTCGTCTGTCGCGGCCACTCATTGGAGCTAACTCGCGTTCGTATGCTCTCCAGTAGACGAGCAGGCAGAAGGAAGGTCACGCAAGAGTCATTGAGTCAGTCAGTGGATGTTGTTTCCGTGCTACCTCAGTGGGTACCGAATTTGCCTGTTAATCCTAGGGACCCGTTGTGGTCTAGATTCTAACTCGGGTACAGACACACGGTGCTGCGAGTCAGCCATATGATGACATGTCTAGCGACGATGCCGGACTTGACTTAAAACTCGAAATATAAACAAAGGCAATCTGTGCTGTTTGTGTCTGATTGTTCTGCTCCGGGTTTTGTCTGAGCATGGTCGTCCACGGCGTCGTTGCTACGTGTATGTGTATATATGTGCTATTACAAGGAATGGCTTTGTGGTGACATCGCCTGTTGTAGCTGATCCCTGCGCCCATCGCCGTCTGCTGGCGGCGGTCGCTAAGCCATTGGCGCTATCGGTTAACAGAGAAGATTGTTTTGACCTAGAACGTACAAGGGCATCATGATTCCTTTTAAAGTGAGTGAAAACTCGAGTCGAAGCAGAACTAGGAGGACTGGTAACAATCAGTCTCAGCATCGAAAACCTGCCAAGCTGCGAAAGTCGGCCCGGACGCTTTGCAAATATAATAGGTCGTCTAGAGCAGCTCAAGCTTGCGACGCGCATAAGTAAACAGCGTCAGCCAAAAGCGTACGTAAAGGAAGTTCACGCGACAGCTGATACCTATGTACTATAGATAGAATAAAATAGAATACGTAACTGAAGTGGGCGGTTGTCAGTACTTCGGAATTTTAACTTGACATACGACATCCGTGTCGTTGTACATATTTCAAAAAGAACAGGATGATCCGTAATAGGAGTACGGGTAATATCCGGTATATAAGATCAGCTGAAAAGAAAAACTGGCACGTTAAGCTAAATAAATGTAAACAGATTTATTCAGTTATGGCTTCGACTCAAATTAGCCTATAAAGAAAGGGAGGAATTGCGCCATTTTAGCTTACTGTTATTCCGCTCGTTTACCCATTACTTAGACAATCAGTGCATTATGTAAATATGTATTTTTAGTATAAGATGATATAGCGGCCCCCGTCGTCTGCCCGTCGTTATTTTTTTTAGCGAGACTATTTAGCGGCACAAATCTCACTCTGTTTTCGTAAACAGCTAGGATAAACCGTTTTCTGTTCATCATAACTAATTGCTAATGCCCATAATCCGTTATAATACTTGTATGGGAACTATGCCAATAGTTATCGTCTGCTGCAGAATCATTAGTACCACTCGTTTCCCACTGATTTGTGATGCGTAACTTTAACGACGGACGAGTGGCCAAGTTACTGTTGCTCTTGCCACGACCACCATCGCTCAACGTGAGGGGCTTCATTTCCCCTGACTAATTTGCTATTGGTCACAAATGACAGCAATCGATCAGGTTTAATCCATCCACGTCGTTCGGGCCTGCGTCTTGCTCCGGAATACAGGCGCACGCCTGGATCGTCACCGCGTTGTTTTCAAATGGTTGGTGCTGATAGTTCGTCCGCGAAAGATGAAAATAATAGCTTCATTATCGGTCGTTTTTCTTCTTCTTCGGATGGCAATGATTAAGAGCGCAGCTACGTTCGTAGACTCGCGATGTGGTTGCTGAATGGCGTTCGCGTTACAAGTTACGAGCTCGGGGATATTGTCTTCTGCGATCTGCTGACAGTCTCTCTGTCTTAGTGCGTTAGTGGGCCAACCCTTACGATCGAGTCGGTTTTCGTGCCGGTCTGCCTTATTGAGAAGATTATTTATTTCAGCCGTGGCCGGCAGCAGTGGCCGGCGATGGCGCAGGCCACTGGTCGTGGCAAAAGAGAAGTGCGCTGATGCTCTACCCAAACTGATGGCGGGTGTCGTCTCGCCCGTGGCTTCTCTGTCTCTCTCGTCTCTTCGTTCGTTCGTTCGCTGAACGAGAAAACTGCAGGCACAACTGAATGACCTATCCGATGTTGCTGATGATTAAGGTGGCTACGAGCCATGAAGTGGCGACGGCAATGCGCGAAGTCACTGACTATTTCTGCTGCGGCTGCGGCTGCCGCCGCCATCGCCACGGCTGGCTGTCGCGGTGTAGAAATGATCCCGAGATGAACTACATCGACTCAAAAGACGATTTACCCCTATCGTCCGGTACCAGCTAGAGCCGTTGGTATAGGGCGGCCGCCAGCCGTAGCGCCAAAATGGATCAACTGGCACTGCTGCCACGTGTATGTCCGTATGGCTATCAGGCTATGGGTTAGTGTGCGAGCTGATGCAATTCATCACAACACGACCCCCTCTTGCCTGACGAAACCGAACGGCGCTGTCCTATTCGCCGTCCGAATAATGCAATGTCTGCCTACGGTGCCCGATGTATCTTACCGCGATTGGTCTGCTGCGTCGTGCTTTAGGCTCGAATTTACTATAACCTGAATGAATCCGGCCACCTGAACACGTTGTGAAATTGACGTTGGTCAAGTAACTAACTGACCGAACTGATCAGTGGAGCTAACTTTGCATCTGTCTGCTCGGCCAGATGTACTACAGTTGTAATAGTTGTGGTCTTGTTGATATCGTTTTTGCCGTCGTCGACTACGGGTACTGTTGAGTTCGCCTCTGCTACGCCTGTTGTAGATACCCCGTCTGTGTCCCCTGGCTCCCGATACTACCTCAAAAAAACCACGATCGCCTTGGCAATAGCCAAAGTGAATGTTCGCTTCGGCATTGACGAAAGGAACTATGAAAGAAGCAAAGCTGAAACGGGGGGAACAGGCGGTAAAGTCAAAAGACGTATAAGAAGTAAGTGAGTGAGTAACTGGCTGGTCGCATCGTTAACTGAGTGCTCTGGAAGGGCAGATCACTGAGTGCCGGCCACGGCGATCACTGCTGCTGTCTAGGAATTGCTTTGAAGGGACGAGGGGGCGATCCAACAAAAGGGACGACCATTGAGCGACTCTTCCAACGCTGGATTTCGAGGATTATAGAGGCTCGTTATTAAGGACAGAGCTCAAGGAACAGAAAAGAGGTAGACGGGGTAAAACAGAGAAAGTAGCCTTGTGTGGCATGCCTCCTGTCGACTACTACTGATTCGCTCATTTGCACAAGTACATTAGCCATTATTATATATACGGTTAAACACAGCCGTGGCAGAAGCGACAGCAGTCACCGCAAAGCACATGATTTGTATCAGATTTTAGTTTTCCTCACCTGCCCGCGTATAG
This sequence comes from Varroa destructor, assembly GCF_002443255.2. Lineage (NCBI taxonomy): Eukaryota > Metazoa > Arthropoda > Arachnida > Mesostigmata > Varroidae > Varroa > Varroa destructor. Next base: position 58,141,051 of record NW_019211454.1, on the reverse strand, counting down.
AATAGATTTTTATTTGTTGTTCATTCATTCAACCGTCGCACGACTCATTCTTGGGGTAGAAATCATTATCATTATGATTTGTCCGCGCTATCCCATCTCCCTGCCCTATCGTGAATCAACGCTACTGGGTTCTATATAGGCATGTACAAGCAACTAGCGTTAGTTCTGTATATCTCACAAATGCTTAAGGAAACCGGCAGCAGCAGCACTTCCTCGAGTTATTTGCTGGCAATATGCGCTGTGTCGTCAACGGAGGCTGCCGTTGTTGGCAATAATCGTAGCAGAGACAGTGAAACGTGTTGACTGTAGCTACCATCCGAGCCCAGGAACCAGAAGCCAAGAGCAGTTAGCTCCGTTCAACGGCGCTGGACAACATTTGACAAGGCAGTTAAGGTGGCCGGACGAGCGAGCGAATAGCTCTACCGCAGCGGAAGCCTGAGTCCAGATCGTTCACGGCGCTCGCCGAAGGACCACACAGACGACCACCGTCAATAAGTGAGCTGATGCCATTGAGGGATGCTCGACGAGGAGAGCTGCTCACAGCAGCAGCTGCAACCGAAGCAGTCGATCCGTAATAGGTCCATCATCCGCATGTATCATATGTAAAATTTAACTAGCTCAACCGAGATAGACTTCGACCAGAATGTCTGGCCATTTGATGGGATTCGCATAAACAAATAGCGCATAACAGCTCCTTTCTCAAACGTTGAAAAACTATCCTGGGGCAAGTTGCTTTAGCACGCCAGGTTCCCTGTTTTTTTTTACGCTGGAAGCCAGTCGCGGAAGTTCCAGCTGACAACTGCTTGAATAAAAATCTGCACTCAACCTTATCGTTTCGGTTCATATTTCTAAGTCATGAACGTCCAATGCGTATTCTACTCTATTCTATTTACCTAGTTACGAGGCTGCATTGCGCCGCACAGAACGTGACTGGCAGGCGGCAAATGGGTTCGTTCATTGGAGAGGCAGCGGTTACGTTAACCGTAGAGCAATGACGTTGAGTACTCGATTCGTTCGAGACGCACAGTAAGTGCCATAGTGTGATTCCGTGGTCAATTTAGTGGCGCCGGTCGAAACGCCACCACTGAAGCCACGAAAGCGGGCACTGACGATGCCCATCAGACAGTCGGCGACGGCTGTGTGCGTACGTGCGTGTCATATACCTGCTTGATTATACCTACTGGCTTTGCATCTGACCGTTGGCTGCAGCTGGCCAGACGTGAAGTACTGTGATCCGCAAAATGCGGAGGCTGTGAACGATACGCTTCGACGTTCACTGCGGTCGATGGTACGGTGCCCTCACGACGTTGCCATGACCAACTGTACAACGAGTCAGCTGCCTAGCGGGCAGGTTGGAACCGATTATAGCTAATAGTGGAAAGTATAAGGTTGTAAGGCAGATGCTGCCTTATAACCTCTATGATTAGTACTGTAGTTGTTAAAACAAGTGCCGCGTAAGCTGCGTTGGCCACGCGTCACGTTGATGGGATGATAGGAATCTTATATAACAAACGATTTCTATCAACAAAAGCTCCACTTTAATAACATTGCACTGCTCAGTCCGGCCTTTACGAGTAACTTGCGAAGTGAACTGGTACCCATTGTGTGGAGTAAGTAAGGTGATTTTTTCTCAACTCGGTTCTGTAAACCACTGATCTAGTAGTTCTAACCTCAAGCTGGCGTGTCGTCTAATACATGCAGCAGCATCAGCAGCAGCATCAAGAAAAGCTTTACTTTTCGATATACTCTTCTATATTAAAGAATAAAAAAAAAATAAGAAAGTGCCTACTCCGTTCCAATGAAACGACCATTCTGAAGCGAAATTAACACGAGAGATAGCTCACGTGAGGTATGAGCGCTGAAGAGCACTCCATCATACCGCCAACACCATCGTCACTGTTGTCACAGCCAATGAAATTGTGCGCCAGGATGAGTTAATTCCGAGGAGGACCATTCCTATTTCCGTCAGCTGCAGTCTGACCGCCGTTCGCCTCGGGCAGCGGTGCTTTTTGTGCGCTGAGTACCTGTCGGCGCTGCGCGCTGTTTACGCCATTGCCAGTTCGCAATTCAGGCACCTTCGATTCCTGGTGTAGGACCGGCCGGCACGAAGGGGCCAGTCGATCGCGACGCGGCATTCGGTGCCATACCCGACGACCCGTGAGATTTATAACCAGCCATAACTCTTTCGATAATTGCCTGTTCTATAGGCCGCAGCAAAGCAGATAGCGAGGCAACAGCAGCGGCGGCGACAGCAATATGTGATTGGCGTACAATCCCAGGGCGCTGAGAAATTGTCTACGATCCACCTTGTATTAGGTATTAATATCCTCATCCATCTACGCGGTCCATCGATGAACGATCCAGGAAAGTCAAATTCAATTCTGTTTGCACCATCTAAACCTCGTCCGTACACACACGCACAGAGATAAGCACCCGTCCGCACTTTTGTATTAGGCGATAGATTGTGCATCAGATATTACGTAGTAGCAATATTTCTTATCGAGTTTTTCTTACGAATCTCATTCATTCGCAGCAGCGATAGCAGTAGCAGTAAAAGCAGATGATGCCATCAACCGCAGAGGTTCAGCTGCCGGATGCTCGAACACCAACAAACTGGAGCGGATGAGCGGCTTCATCTGAGGTAATTATGGGCGACATTGTAGAAAAACAGAAAAATCGTCGCGGCAAAAAACCACACGACTTCAGGCTATGCCAGCATAAATGGAGTCTGACATGCGTTTCGAGGCCTAATCAAAAAAATAACTTTTTTTTCGTGCACTCCAACCTTCTATGACAAAGTGTCGTGCAAGTTGAATGTGTCATGGCTTGCCCGCCAACGACATGGCACTGACACGATTTGGACAGCTTACCCTTCTGACTGAAGTAGGCTTTTTTTTTCGCTGCCTGGGTCGTTTACTGAAAAGGAGAAATCGCTAATAAAGAAGGCCTCTGAAAGGAACAGTGGGCCGGTGGCTAAGGACTAGTAATTTTCGTGTAAAGTATTGATCAAGCCGTTCCACATCAGATCTTTGTAGTCTATTCTAAAGTGTTTTGCATCGGTATGTGTTATTTTGCCGTTGTTGCTGTTGGCAACGCGTTCAAACCTCACTACGAGCTCAGTGAAATGCTTTAGCTAGATACTTCGGTTCCAGATATGATCTTCAACCGATTGCTATGCCATATTTGGTGCAGCTTCGAAATGAACACAGAACGCGTCAATAATGTGTAATTGCTTTTTGCGCTTAGAGAACATTTTCTATCCAACCTAGAAGAGTAAGCTTATTGAACAAATAAGACTCCAGGCCAATTTAAACAATAGGTGCACCTTCTGGCCAAATTTAATAAAATAACGTCCCAAATGTTCTATAGATTAAACGCTCTAAAGGTGGATAAAATTTTGGGAAAAGTAATGTTATGTGTTCTCAACAGGTGGCAGTAGAGTCGTCGATTTAAGTGCGTAGCCGCGTTAACAACAGAAGGCTAGCATCAACATGGCGGAACAACATGACAACTTGAGAATGCTACTGCGATCCAGGGAGTGGAGATTTGAGTGTAAGACATGTCATAAGACACGTAGCCTGGCCACACTTCACAATGAGATTTAAGCATCGCGGGCAGAAATTGTTCTCTACATTTTACTGTGTAGCTTGTATATCGAAATGTATCGAACTTGATCAGCATTGAAAAGTTTAGCTTGACAAGAATGCACATATATCCTTCAAATCGGAACGTAGTTTTCGTAAGTTTAACTTTGTAGATTGAAAAATCAATGTTCAATAACAGTGCAAAAAATGCTCGCACACTCGTTGACGCACTCTGTATGTCTGCGTATTTTCTTCTATTAAAGCTGATCTTTATTTAACTGCTACTTAAAGTTACTCGTGTGTGTTCGAGTATTCAACACAGCCGCGTAAATCATCGAAGTGGAAACGTCATTTTCGATTTTAAGCTTGTCCCGATACGGGAATTTGAAAATGTTATATGCAAAAGTTGCACTACATAGCCATAGCAACTTCTTAAGTGTAAGCGAACTTCTGTCCAATGAAAGTTCGGGATAAGCCGGCAGAAACCTGCAGAACTGCTTTATTCTTTGCCCGTTCCTCTATAAAGTGAACGAATTGGCTTCCAATGCTTCCCGGCTTTCGGTCTTATGCCATACTCTTAGTAGTGGAAACGAGGGTCGAAAGCTGAATAGCGAGGGTCGGTTCCGTCAGAAAATATTAGGGTGACGCCACTGACGAGAGTATTACGCTGAGTAGAAAGCATTGCTTATTGTGCGTCAGTGTCTAACTTCCGCTTCCTCGTCGAGCCTAAAAGAAGCCTCAACCTGGCGCTATTGACATTTGTTAAACAAGCATGTACGGCCAACAGTATGCTTTCAGCCTCAACTATCTTAATTCTATGAATCAGGGTATTCACAAAATGTAAAATCGTCATAGCAAGAACAATACACATTTTATGTTTATACTATTGCTTACACCTTTGCCATTAACGCAGCGGCGATACATCTCAAAATAAAAGAGAGAAACTGTCTACGATTGTAATTTTCGAGTACACGTTTAGACTAGGAAAAAAATTATATAAACTGCAACGTTCTCCCCACTGAAGGGCTTAATGTCTAGTTTCAATTAAAAAAAAAAAAGACTTTTTCTTTATGTACACTTATCGATGCCCCCTACAAAAATGCATACGGAGCCGTTATATGATTAAGGTTTATGGAGACATTATTACCGCAGCTATCTCGAGTTCAATACGATGCCCAGTATTTTTCGTGCCCATAATTCCATGTCCCTGTCTAGCGATCATTTTCATATAAATTCAACAGCATGCACAGTATGACTGCTTTTGTCCATTCATTTTTCCCTCTCCTTCAGTTTCTCTTCTATTGTCCCGTCCACGATTACAGTGGCTGCTCTTATATGACATTATATGCGGATTACTCCTAACTGCATAGATAGAGGTATATGTAGTACGGCCAGCGCGTCGCCTCTGGGGCATTGCGATCTTCCTTGTTAGTTTTCCTTACGTGTGACTCCACGCGTTGTGAACACGTGTTCATAAGTTCTGGCTGTTTAATGCAATCGAAATCATTGTCACCGCAACCGTCATTTCTTCCAGGTCGTAGTCTCCGTAACGTTGTGGCGTGCGGAGTTGTTTGATCGCGGCAGCTGGATAGATTGAAAGGCAACTGCGTGCTTCAGGACAGATGAGCGACGGTCTTCTCTAGTATGTCTTGCGTAGTTGTGTTTTCTTGTTTTTCTGACATTCTTCGTTTAATGGCATTGACCAGCAGTAGCTCTTACCGTTCCCCCAGCGAATTTCTCTGATGTAAGTGCCAACATTAATTCTCCTTTCAGCAAGCTACCGTTCGCTACCTGTTGTGGTTTATCGCTGCTACCGTCATCTTGGGACCCTTCTATAGTTCAGTTTATTCCGCGTTCACCGGTTCGTTTAGCGGGTAGTAGCCGTTGGTGCTGTTACTAGGTGTCGCGAAAATTGATTATAATTATTACCAGCAGCATTGTTATTGTCGCTAGCGTGATTATATTGTCGGTTGATTTATATTCAAATTCAAATTTAGCGCCACATGTAGTCGAGACACAATGCACGAGACACAATTTCGAATCAGAGAAGAGCAAGCATGTTGACTCAGAGACACACCGGCACACGCGGTAATAGCAGTTAAACGATAATAGGAAAAACAAGATTCAGCCAGATCGTATGGCAATGACCTTGGCGGGCTGGATGAGTTTGACCGTTTTCATCTGGTTCCCCGTTTCGCATACAAAAGTTACTTTTAAAAGTTATTATAACTTTTGTTATATATGCTAGTTTTATTATAATATGCTAATCATAACTAGCATTTATGGATAAAAAAAATACGTAGCTGAATACGCTAACCGCCCTAAGTTTTCTACCACGAGAGCAGCGACAGTGATTGCATGTTCCATTATGTTTTCATTCATGCTTGTAAATATGCTCAACCTCTGCAAGCTGATTCCTGATTTGAATAATATTCCTTACACATAGTGTAGACTGTCGTTTTATATGAATTTCAGCCGTACAAAGATGGACCGTTTGAACAGGAAAGAACATCTAAAATATACGCAAAAACACTATTGCTGCTGGCCACAAGGTTCAAGTGAGTCGATCTAAGGCAAATTGTAAAGCAGCAGCAGTAGTGTTTTCAGAGATAGTCCATGTTTTTTTTTTTTTTTCTACAATTAAGCTATGGCTTTTCCCCATACCAATAAAGCAACCGAAAACATCGTCTATCGTTAACAGGTGAAAAATTGTGAAGGGGCTGCCGCTCTTAAAATAGCTGTCCTGATCAACACCGATGGCCTAACGGGTTACAGAAGGCACTAAAGTGTACGTAGAGTGATTTCTTTAGCCGTTTATGCAAATTCTACGTTACGATCAATCTGTTTAGCTTCTCTTCGAAGCACCTGTGTACTTCGTGTGGATACGGACCACACTGTGTGTACTGCTTTATAAGTTACGTTAAGGAACATACCCCAAAGCTATACAATGGAGTCGACTAACGTTTTATTGCACTTTGACACCATTATGGCACAAGGAAATTAAACGGTACATCATTCTGTCGAGAACTAGGTGACCCGTCAAACGAGACGAGGCAAGCTCCCGTTCAGGCTAATGTAGAGATCATAGAACGATCGAAATTGTTATGTTTTAAATAAGGCAAGTTTGCTAAATAACAAAGTGCTTGTCAATGACGATACATATAATAAACATGGCAGTTTGTTCTAGGGCTGAGTAAAATGATTCATCTGCACAATTATTGTTCAGCTTTATCCTAGTTTATGTTATAATAAACTACGCATGCAGGAAAACTTATCATACCTATATGTCCCATACACATCAACGGCAGTCAGTGTTACTACGCATGATTGATCAATTAGGATTTCACACATATTGTCTTAATACCCTAATAAGGTCGGATGACCTGCATGAGGTTCAGCTAGCCAATGGAGACAAGCTAGCAAACAGAGCATTATCGATATAATACGAAATGAAACCGAACGGCATAACTAGCTTTAAGGTCTTACATATAAGAAGATGTATCAGATAACAGATTTTAGAACGCGTAATTTATTGTTAACTCAAAAAAAAAAGCCTGCATCGACATTGTTCGATGGGCTGCCTCTGCTTATCGGTTCCAGGCAACCGTCAACAAATAGGAGCCCTGGCACAGAGGACATATGCGCTGAGGCTTATGGGGACCATGGAACTCCATAAAAGGTGACGGCAAAGCTATCCTATGATGGCTATTGCTTCGTCCGAGTTCCACACTCATTTTGATATTTAGGACATTTAACACCGCCAGAAGCATTAGAACTTGTTCAAGAAAAAGTCCTACTATTGATCCTGTCTTACTGATTTAAATACTATTGAGTTTTAATTATCAAGAATAGATAATAAAACTGAACTAGTTCCTGCGATTGCAGCTTGTGTCTTAAATGAACAAGTTTTTGCCGTACTCCGCTGCAAGCTTGGCAACGTTTATTGTTTTTATGCAACTTCTGGATTGGTTATTCGCTAAAATATTTGATCAGGTTACTAGAGGATTTAGAATGGACAAAAACTGATATATATATATATATATATACTAATATATATATATACACATATACATATATATATCCTTCAGTCTACAGCAAAATTCCTTTGTGTATGCAACAAAATTCCTGCGAAGTGGTTAGAAAAATTTAATTCCTACTTGTGATTCTCTATCTATTTCTATTTTAGAAATAACTTCGTAAGCTGTATAACTTTTTTTCTTAAATAATTACAGAGAGCCTAACTTACTGCTAGCTAGATTACAAATGTATTTAGCCGTCGACGCTGAACATTAATTTACCTATTAAGAAGTTACATTTGATGCCAATATGTCAAATAGGTCAGATAAAACTGTTTTTATATAACGTTAATCAAAAGCTGGCAGTATTTTGAATGTAAGTAATCGCCTCGCCGTTTCCAGTGGATGGTTTTGCAGAATTAGGTGTAGGAATAGCATAAAATTGCAATGCGCTATGTCTCGCCTTTGCTTATGTCCACGGCATTACCCTCTAAATGCTGTTCTTAAACGCCATTTCTTAATCTCATAAACATTTTGTACGACAAACAATTTGTTTGTTGCTAGTTTCCTAAAACGTAAAAAGCCATACTGGTTATCAAAGACGTTTGGCGGGCAACGTATAACTTTGAGGGGATCCATGATGAGATTCCTGAATACACGTGGTTATTATAGCAGGCAGAGTATTGGCGTTTTATAGATTATCTCGATTGAAAGAGATCTATATTGACGCTGTTACCGCTCTAAGATACCCTGCGCAATATATTGTGTTGTTATAGGCGTAAGTATATTCCGACATCTGCGATACACGCAGTTACGCAACTTAGAATTGACCGACCCCACGTACCAAACATTTTTTCCCACCGCAGCGCATCGAAGGCAGTTCTTGGACTGCCAAAGTCACATAAGCAATTGGTTGTGCACGTGCATATATACGCAACGTGTATCAATAGGGCAAGCTTAGCACATTTGTCAGCACGTGCCCTTCATCCACAGAACCTCAAGAAGAAGTTGTGATCGTCTAGAGACGGTCAGACCCTGTGATGACGAAGTTCAGTGTAGTCCATTCTGAACACGATTTCCTTGTTTCTACGCACGCACCACTAACTCGACTTCAGTTCTATATTTCGCTCACTCAATGCAAGGGAAGTGATAGCAGTCAGCTGAATCATTTTTCCGCTGTAAGCCTAGCCACTTCGGTGGCTACGATACCGCGTCGTTTGTTGTCCGTCTGTGGTGTCACTCTATCCATGCGACTGCCGAATGAACAGTCATTTCCGTACTCGTGGAGATTCCCTACCACTGTTGCTGCTTTTGTCCTTCAAGCAAATCGTGTATTATCTTTGGTTCTCTTTTAGGCTAGAAGAAAAACATATTGCAGCCTGCAAGTGACATCTACGACACACAACGAAGTCCAATGGCACCCGTGCTGTTTTCGGCGTCCTCAAAGATGCCGCCCGTTTCCAAACGAAGGTAAAGTCGCGGCTGCCATATCTGTCGTCGCTGAGGTATCGCTCGCAAGCTGGCTTTGCTACTCTTGTTGCTGCCACCGCCTTCGCTGTTGCTAAAATGTGTCATTTTTCTATCTTCCATTACCAGAATGAACCAGTGCGGACGACAGCGCCAAACTGAGGTGATAGCGACGCACACAGTGCGTCACTATTGTATAATGCGGTAGATGTGGATCACCTATAACCCGCTTGAATCTGGATTCAAACAGCAAATAGTCCATTTACTCGTGTCCTACTGCAGCGATGCCAACGCTACCAACAACAGCCTCAGCACCGTCGACTGCACAGGCAGCCTCGACAGGTTCAAAATAGCGTCTGTTAGAGTCAGGAGGAAAGCAAGATCTTTGTATGTCTGACTATTTGCGAAAATCGTATTGATGCTGACGACCGCAATTCTGCCCGCCGGCACGGCGATAACAGGGTAACGCGCTCGTAGTCGCAATGATGGCGGCGTTCTGTTTGAAGTCGTTTGCACACCCGGCACCTTGCCTCTACAAAGCCGAACATTTAACTCTAGTCTGTGAACGTTGCAAACGTCAAGGCGACAACGGTAAAAACCGAAAATCGAAAGCGGCGTATGCGGTACGGTTTTGAATTTGTCCTGGCGGATACGCTAGAGAGTCGATCAGATTGAATCGGAGCGTTTCAGATATGTCCGCGGTATTTCTGCGAGGGAGGGGGCACGTCGGAACGATCATTACTGCTGGCAGTGTTTATTTGCGTATGTTTTCTCATTTCTGTGTGTACGCTTATAGATATACGAGATGACGTAGTTTTTGGAAGAGCCATCGATATAAAGTGCTATAGTAAAACCGATCTAAACTGCGTCAGAAGGACATACGAACAACGGAAAGTGTAGGGAGAAGAATTAGGATCATCGCGAACAAGCAGCATTGAATAGGGTGTCGATCTGCAGACCTACTATTTCAAATATATATATATATAGTCGGAGCCCCACCCGTGTTGTAAGATGCAGATCAAGATGTTTCTGACGAAGCACAAACGCGACATGGTACCATGGCGCTGCCGCTGCGCTCGTCCTTAAATAAACATTAAATATTTGATAGGGAATCAAAGAGCAAAAGTCTACGCTTTAGCATTCAGGGCATTGAATGTTATAGGTTTGCCTGCTACTACGAAGACTGCCACTTCAGATAGCAGGCATTTTTCTATGTTGATCACGACATATTGAGGCTGATTTAGGGCTGTGTGAAGTGTGCAGTGAAATGAGCCTTCTGAAAATCTTTGACTTTCACAACCTGCTATTTAGTGAAGTGCTTTCCTGGCCGAGCTGAAGTGACTGAAAGAGCATTTGAGCATATTTACTTTGAAATCTTCGACGCTGATATTTCCATTAGTGAGCTGTTCTGTGCGACATGAGGGGCAGGCTCAGATACACGGGCCCATACGCAAGTCTGCCTTGTCCGTTGTTGAAGAGATCAGCCCAGCAAACGAACTTCTGGGTTATGTCATCTGAACCAGCTATTCGACCTTACCTTGTCTTCACTTCATCCTACTGAACTGTTATCTCGGGCGAATGAGAAAAATATTAACATATCTTCGAAAAGAGTTATATAAACATGTCGATTATGCGGGACATTTCGATAGAGAGTCCTAGAAGGGTCGATCCTTATTTATTTTCGAGGGTACATCGGTGGCAGATGGGTATGATGTTCTGAAATGTTTTTACGAAGTCAATTGTGCAATAGATCGGATGGATAGTTATGGGCTGTCCATGTTGCATCTTGTCAGCATCGGCTCTCTCATCAGTACAATCCGCCTACAAACCTTTGTCACGCCGCGTCAATCCAAACGATTAGTGCGTGCTATTTTTAATAGTTTGGCATACTAGGTGTCAACAGACATATCCACGGTCCGTACCAGTGCGCATCGTAATAATGAAATACAACAGCTCATCGTTGCGTTTCTGGAGAATGCAGTCCGAACATTTCCAAAGAAAGACAAAAACCTGGTTAATGCTCACGCTATTCCGGCTATTGCTGGCAAACTCTTTAGAGGCACTTTCTTTAACAAAAACATCCGCCTTGAGAAACAAGCGGTTGCTAGCAGATTCGCTATAAACGATGCGTAACCGTGCGCAAAGAAGAGTCTCGGGCCTGCTTTGAACCTATTATTACTTTTGTTCCGCAGGTTTCACTCAACTCTACCGCCACTACGGCATGACGCCTACGAATGATATGTGTCCTGCTATAATTATGGTCGCCTGTAGCGCTATTCACAGGTGCACTACAGGCGAAAGTAGGTTTTCCGTCTCGCCCCGTCATTCATTTACGAGTAGTATTGTTACAACGGAATGGGCATATTAAACCATAAGGGTGCTCGTCATAGATCAGCATCGCGGATTCACAGGGATCAACCCAGTGGCGATGTGCAGAAGGGCCAATGCTTGAGACATTCGGTAGGCAACTGAATCACAAACAAATGGGACATCTCACACTTTTTGCCTTGACGGCCTACAGGTTACCCTAAGTCAACCGCCCCTTCCTTTACCGGAACGTCCAACCAGGCCTTGAAAGCCTTTCCAATCGATCTCGCTCCACTCCCCTACACTGGCTGTTTCTTGTATTTACGTATATTTTATCTATAATGACAACAGATCAGATGACAACGACAAGTTGAACCTACGAACCTACCGCGGCCGTTCCCACGTGCGGGGTATGGTGCGTCCATGGGTTCATTCACTGTATCGTAGTATAACAGAAGGCTAGCAACGCTATCGATGTATGTTGGAACATGTTCGTCCATTCAATTAAGTCAGTGCACCTTCGCAACTCTACTGGTCATCTCTCGAGTAAATTACGCTTAAGCAAAAAAGGCGGACCGGTCCTAAGGCTACCTGGCCTTCATGACTATGAGGTGCATGCTCAAGTGGCCAGCATGAATGACTCGCCGCAGGTCTCGTCTCTCGCCAAACACTCGATGTCTGTGTGCAGGGCACAGAGCCTGCCCGCAGAAGCGTGTCGCATCTACGCCCCCATTCAACTTGTGTGGTGGGCCTTGAGCTCAGTCGCTGCCATCCTTCCAAGCTACATTGAATAAAGTACAACACAGCTGTCTGTCTACCTGTTTGTAAATCGGTCGTTTATTGATTGTCGCCTCGCTTCCATTCAACACTACGTCCTGCTGCAACAACTCGTGCACACAAAATTCACTATTGCGATCATGACTAGTTAGTTGTAGTAAGATGTTTTTATTATAGATAGATATATATGACGTCCTCAGTAAGCGAGCAGACACCGCGGAGACCCTGGCGAAGGTGATGCCAAACTGACACCACATCGAAATGCCTCAGTTGGTCAGTGAGGAGGCCACTTCCCAGCTGCTGAAACCGAGAAATCATTTGCGAGCTGAAAAGTTATGTGGCCGGTAGGGTAATGCGTGCTACATTAATAGAATGAAATAGGTAAGTTAGTTACAGTAGCAGTAGCGGCAGCAAAAACATCGGCCGTGGCGTTGGCGGTGGTTGAGCTATTGCCAACGGGGACAAAACCAGGAAATCCGGTTGGGGGTAAGGGGGACAATTGTGTGTAATACGTCACCTAACCCTTGCGTCACAGAGGCGATAATGGGCATTGTTGCAAAGTGAACGCGTTTGTCCCAACGTCGTTGTGGCTTATTGTTACTAATATACTGTTCCTTGTAAGTAGCCCCATCAATTTATGGGATGTCGATATGCAATCTGGGGGTAATTTAGGGTCTTTCTTAACGAAAATGATCATTTGGATTTGCATATGTATTAGCAGGAATAAAGGTATTAAAACATCGCCAAGGTACGCTATTATATCGAGCCACCTGTAATGATGTGCAGCATAGTAGGTGGCAAATTATAAGCGGTCTGAAGGAAGAGCCACTGGCGTGCGACCGAAGTGACACTAACTTGGTATTTTTTACGTATCTTTTTTCACCTTATTTTTTTTGTATGCACACCATCTCAAGCAGTTTTTTTCGAGGTTTTCCGTTCCTCAGAAAAAAGACCAATATGCAGGTTACGGATTAGTTAAGGAGGGCCTGAAGCGGGCTTCAACACGCATCCACAGCTTCCCAACTGCTTCGTGTTTGTTTGCCCTTCGTCGTTAAAAACGCCTGTTCATTTAGTGCATTCCGTTACCTGTAGCATCTCTTATGTCGTCAAATAAAAAAAATCAGGAAATACACCTTTTACATATTCTGCGTCGGTCACATCCATGATTTTCGATTTGCTTGGATCGCTGGTCCAGGTTCCTTAAGAATTGAACCAAAAAATATCCATATATGCTACAACATGTATAGCTGATGAATCAAAGACTCTTTCGTTTTTTTTTAGGATTTTACGGAACACTTCCTTGTTATAGGTAATGGCCAGGACCGCTTGTCATTCATCACTGTGTACCTAATAATCTCAAGTATGTGTGAGCTAGTGCGGCCTCCAATGCGCAATTAGCCCTAATAGGATCGAAACAAACTTTTCCTTTAGAACCAAATCTCAAGGTTATAAACAATGGTTTTATTATATAATCTCAAAGTACGCTTACGTGTGCTATAATTCACATTCTTATTTAGTATATAATAAACCTCGTAAGATAAAGTACATATTTACACTACTTCTAGATTAGGCCATAATCACAACTAACCCTCTCAACATTCATCAATAAATAAGCAAGCAATAAAAGATAAACACTAGCTCTATTTTTTCCATAGAAAATAAATAATTAAAAGTTAATATATATATATATATATATATATATATCATTTACTACATACATACAGCATGCGGTATTGGCCTAATCCGTTAAATAATTTTCACGCTTTAGATATTACCGTTCCTTTGCCAAGCAATAACATTTCGGAATCATATGAGTATAGTACGACCTACATAATTCGTTTACCTTATATATAGCTCACTCTGGGTACTTGGAAGCTTTAAGGCACAATTCACGGTAAATTCCGCGGTACAAATATTGTATTGTACCAGATGCAAACTAGTCCTACCAATTTCCTGTTCCACTGCCGCGTGCTAATATTATAGTTAAATAGTATCTAGGATGTAACATACATGATCAGTAGCCAATTTTCCTATTAACTATGGTTAACTCTCATGCAAAGAAAGGTTACATGCCGCACTCAAAGCCCTTGGTTCACAATAGATAATGTTACAGGATGTTGAACCAGTAATAAAAAAGCTAGCCTATAATCAAGCATTGAGGACTAAGGATCTCCAACGTGGCGCTCGGCCCCACCTCCAGCGACAGGATGCTTCTGAACGGGTCTCGTGAATGCTGATAGATGATGGATAGGTCCTATAACGTCTCGCATGGCGGCATCCGTCGCAGCAGCTGCAGCGGCAAACGGATTCACAATAAGGGATTGCAAATTCGAGGTAGCGGCTTCCTGAGCAGCGGCCTGAGCTGCGCTCAAGTGCATTAATACGTTATTGATCGAGAACGGGTGACTGAGGCTTTTGTCGGCCGGAGCATGACTTTCGATAAATGGCGCTGTAGGCGACGTGGGAGTGGGCGAATCTGCCAAAGACGAATCTGCGCTTCGATGGCCGTTTGAAGATAAAGGCGGCGAAGATGCACGACCAAATGAATGCATTCGCTGATGACGGCGCCACTTCGCTCGTCTGTTCGAGAACCAAACCTGCACGCGCGCTTCAGACAAGCCGGTCTTCGTTGCAAGGCGTTCCCGAGTATCAACGCATGGATAGTGGGTTCTTTCGAATTCCTCTTCTAACATTTCCAGTTGTTCTGTACTGAAGGTTGTCCGATTACGGCGGAACTTGGGACGGTCAGTGTCATCCGATTCACCATTTGATTCGTCTCCGCTAGCTCGATCGCCGCTGTCTGTTAGTGTTTTGAAATGGTTTAGACGATCTGTGTCGTGGTGATTCCCATGAGGTGCCGCTTGTATGAGCGCAGGTGACCAAATATGCGGAGGTGATGGAGCTGAGTCGTTTTTCGGTCCTAAAATCACCGTGTGCATATGCCCCGCTATCTTTACACTAGACTGAGCGTGTGCCAAGGCTCCAAGAGGCATGCCACCAACCCCGCCTCCTAGAGCGCCGGTTCCTCCAACTCCGTACCCTGCCGCGCGAGCGAACTCCGCGGCTGCCCTCTCAGCGGCCCGATTGCGCAGAATGCGGTTAATGGAGCTGACGGAAGGGGCTGTGCTGTTGGTGCAGACATCTGAAATAAGAGACGGAGGGTCGATGGTAAATTTTTTTAACATAAGTTAAAATATTTTCTACTGATAGTCTTAAGCTGAGCTTAGCAATGAAAAAACATGTCAACGATTTAAACTGATTAGTGTTGGTCGAAGGACACAGATCAAAATAGTATTCCTTACTCGACTGTGACGAGCGTGTCAATGTAGAAACGATGAAGAATGTGCCTTATTCATGGCGTCGCCAGTGACAAATCATGAACAAAAAATTCTCCTCTTTATTATTTTGATACAAGTTCGCGGCATAGTTTCGGCATGGCGATATTTCACAGACAGTTATCTTACCGCACCGATAATGAGGTCCTTTCGTCCGTATAGCAAATTTTCATTGTCGCCTGAAAGGCCAAGCCCTCATGGAGGAGACTAATCTAATTAAAGCATTACGTCGTTTCATAGTGTTCAAGTGCGGCAGCTTCTTTTTTTCACACTGAGTCATACTGGGTAAACGACTTCGAGCCGATGAATCGACAAGGTTAACAGAGTTTGTCTGAAGCTACCGAATTAAGTACTGAGATACCCCTCGCGACGCGGGCCTCTCAATACATTGACAGCCAGCTTTTACGCGCTGTGCGTTTTCATACGACTGACAAAATACCTCCGTACGAAGCACGATCTGAATAATGATCCTATGCTCTTCATTTTTAAATGTCAATTTTCTATTCGGGTACCACCTCACAATTACAGCAAAATGGTCTTACTAATGGTACAGCTACCTTTGCTGAGCTGAATTAGTTGACAAAACTTCAAAGGAACAATTCATCTTGCGTTATATTGACAAAGATCTTCATCTAGCTAAACGACTTATAGCTGACAACTTAATCATTAGGCGACATAACTGTATTGCTCTATTTAGAATAAAGCGGAATCAAAATAGTATACCTGACTATTGGCTCAGTACGCAGTTTTGTTGAGATCCAAACAATACAATGTAAAGGTACCGTTTAGGCTTTACACAGATACGCAGGTGAAAATTAGCTATCCTAACTCGGTGTTACCGCGCGTGGCAGCGGAAAAGCCAGCCAGGATCGAGCGGGTTTCATCACCGTCCACGTGATGATCGTGAAGTGGGCAGATCGGTGTTTTACCAATGAATTAGACGTAGATACGGTTAGTGGTAGCACCACTATTACTACTACTACTACTACTACTATTACTACTACTACTGCTACTACTACTACTACTGCTACTACTACTACTACTACTACTACTACTACTACTACTGCTACTACTACTACTACTACTACTACTACTGCTGCTACTACTACTACTACTACTACTACTACTAGTAGTAGTAGTAGTAGTAGTATTTGACCTGTTGCGCCAAGCAGAAATTTACTCAAAGCGTTAAGCCACCTCAACCACTTCTCACCGAAGGGGTGGGGACGACGCCACATCATATATCTCTTAAACGCGTCCTGGACGCTCTGTAGACTTTTCATTTTCTATTTTACTACCCTTGCCACTTTTTTTTTTTGCCGTCGTCGTTATCATAGCGCCATCGTTATAATCAACAACAACACAACATCAGAACGAAAATAACAGCCAGTGTAATAATTCTCCTGCTGACATTGCTGTGAGCTTTCGCAATCCGTCTAAAACAGTGCCTTATTTTTCTGCTCCCTCAGAAAGAAGGGATTTTTTCATTAGTATCATGACTTTTTGTTGGCAATGGTAGCGTTAATGGCGAACCTTTCGTTAATCCATAGGAGCGTCACAGGTCCCTTTGTATTCCGTTCTTCCCGCCGCACCAACCCTCGCTGCTCAGGCTTTTTCATGAGCTAATTGGGAAACGGGCCGACTGGATCATGCGTGGCGTATTTTGATGTGCCGAAGTATCGTGCATATTATAAGTGGATACGTGGTGGCTCGTGATTAGCCCCGCACGCTGCCGGGCAACGAGAGCAAGCAGGGTAGTTGTGACGTTAGCGACAATTGTAATTCAGTATCTTACTTGTGTCGCAAATAGTAGGGAGAAGTGTTCCCTGTAACGCGATGTTAGCCTCAGCTGAAGCGCGCTCCCCTTCTGTATTTACTCCACCGAAGTCGCGAATACCAGAGTTGATATTCGCGCCCAGCTTACTGCTTATAGACAGAGATACTAATATGAAGTTATACGCACGAGCGTACACATGCATACGTACACACTCAAACAACATGGCGATTAACACCCCACTCAGCTGCTGCTCAGCCGATAGACCGCTTTTTTTGTGTGCCTTTCATTTGTCGGCGGCGAAACCGACAGACGTACACAGCCTCACCACCGCACCCGCGCAATTAGCCGAAGACCGCTCGAGAGCAGCAATGCGGCTGCCCAACTGGTCACTACTGGCAACGAAGCGGGCAGACTACTACTCTCTGGCCACGCTAATTCAAGAGCAACCAACTCTGGCTTGACAGCCCAGAAAAACGGCCCCGTGGCCACTCCCCACAGCACTCATAAGCCCCAATAACAATGGGCGCTCTAAGAAACACGAAGAACATTGCGCATCCCTAGATAACAAAAGGCTGGGAATTACCAAACAAGTCAACACCTTTTTGCTGCTGCCAACTATAGAATCGCGTTGGAGCTACGATGCGCGCCTCGTTATCGTTCTAAATAACAAAGAAAAAAACATAGATGCCAACGCGTATGGGCTCAAAACACTATTCCGTGGTCTTCATCTCTCTCTCGTTCCGGCGCTGAAGGTGAGACGAATTTAGAAACTTGCTGAATAAATGGGGATTCTCTAACGCTCTGTGTACATATTTGTATGCGCCAACTATTGTTGCGTCTATAGGCGAAGAGTGGTCTGAAGATAGATAGTTTTTGAACGATAAGGTTGAAACTGGATGACGGTTAACTAGACCGTGGAATCATCGGAAGAATCTTAGATATCTTCAAAAGTCCGTGGTAAACAAAAAAATTATGTGAATGTTTTCATCAAACAACCGAGCGAAGCTGGAGTTCGAAAAGGGTGGACAATTTTGAAAATATCTGAGACTGCCCTCAGAATCTCATAGGTTAGGCTGGTGATTGCAGACAACCTAGTCCGGGCGCCATCGAATAACTATTTACAATAACAAAGAAATTTCCTTGTAGTGTGAAACAGCACGCATTCTATATGTTACATGTCTTCTACGTAGAACAAATGAGGTTCTATAATCTTACAGTATCAGGTACTTTATTAACCTTTTTTTTTTTTAATTCCACCCCATTTGCCCCGTTGATATTCAAAGCCTAACCCAGCGTTGCTTCGACGTATTTTATTTTATTATTTGCTGTGCATAAATAGTGCCAGCTTACACCCTTGGTCAATCCGAGGTAGATAAACTGAGGAGGAAAGCGTGAGCCATATATTGATACACAAAGCCGCGTCGAACGGTATCCGCCACCGACTATGAAGATCCCCATCTGCGTTCAAATTTACTTGACGCTAATGACTGCTTGATGTAATGTCACCATTCTCTGATGATAGCATTCAAGCCTTAGGAATGTTTACGCCGTCTCGAAAAAAAAACATCAAGCAACCTCTCAGTAACGCTTACAAATAGAACGCTGACATTATTGGTAGATGAAGCTTATACCAGTTGATTCTAGCTTATCGTAGTATCTAGTAGTATCGAAGTTTTTCTCAAATTTGGTATCTTGCTGATGAAACTTCGGTGATTAGTTCAATTCACAAGGAAGTTAGCTTCGTGGACTGCAAAAAAGCGCCTATTCTAACTGTTTCAAACAAGACAAGGTCAGAGGAATAATCGTATTAAAGAAAAAAAAAAAAAAAACACGGAAAAGTGATCGTTCCTTCGAGTATCGGTATTTGGAAGTTCTGATCACTGTAAAGAAAATTAGCACTTTACCTATTTTTCTACTATATACCTATTTTGATCACGACACAGTTTAAGAAATTGCTCGCTAGTAACTTCTTTGGTTCACAAGTTAAATTGTCAGTGCGCTAATATATTTATACAATGTTGTTCCTTTGCTTACCATCAGCGATAAGTCGTTCACGGATTTCCCATGCGAATATAGTTGGATTTTCTTTTTTATAGGACTCAATTTTGGCTACTACCTGAGGGGTAGCCACCTTAGGTTTCGACCCACCAATCACGCCCCGATGACTTGCAAGTCCCAGCTGTTGACATTGCGACGAACTTTTGGAGCACTGACTGGACTTCGCGGCATTGCTAACTAATGCCGATTCTGGAACGTCAGATATAAAAAAAAGTATTCATAGTAGTATTCAATGTAAATTAGCGCAGCGTTTGCAAACACGCCGACAAGCGCAACTGATACTCGCGTATAGTAGAAAACATACGTACGAATATAGTCACCAAGGGACACAATCGGGCCCAAATTGTTTCGATCGGAAATTAGACGGAGCTTTCTTGTGCAATCTAGAGAAAATCAGAGATCTAAAAACCCATCAGATACGCAGCTCAGTATATTTCGGCATTAACCATGATAAAGTTGCTCGACCGTTTCCTATAGCAAACTAGCATTTCGTTAATTTCTTGTATCGGAATTATGGTATGCTTTCTGAACTTAGATTTGATCGAACCTTCGATTGATGACTGGCACACCTCAAGCCTCATATTCAGCTTTCGTCGAACATGACACTCCATCTAGTGGTTAAGCGTTTCTATCTGATTCCCCCAATTAACAGAACTTTATAGGTAAAGATAAATGTTTGTATTCGAAGTTCGAATTAGTGAATGCGCGTGTAGTTAGTAGTATAAGTTACATACCGCCAGAGTCGCGTCCCTTTTCTGTCATCAGATGCTGCGGTACTACTCCATTTGTACTATGTTGTGAAGAACGTTGGATAAGACCAGTGAGTTCTGAAGTATAATAATTTCCAGCCAGGCCATCCAACGAACTTGGACCGCCACTTGCGCCCAGGCCCGCAAGTTGCGCCAGATCAATTCCTAACTGTGATGCGACCAAGGGATGCAAGAAACTCCCGGCGAGGCTCGGCCATAATGCGGCCTGAGAACCTGTAAATCAAATAACAGCAAAATAACTTTCAAAACACCTACGATGTCCTTCGCGCAGAGTGTTACAATCTATAATAAGGTGTACACAGCCTTTCTCATTATTTTCAAATACAGCGAGACAGATTAGCGCCAAACGGAATACTGCGCATGTTGATAACGTGTCTTGCCTCAACTGAAGCTCTAAACGATACCAACATTTAGCAATTGCTAGCAAATCGTTACCTGTCAAAAAGTTGACATTCTGAGCTAACTCCCTCAACCAGCTACATCTGGCCGTTGGTTTCATATAGCCATGCCCATGCATAACAGTTCAACTCACAGCCATTGAGTGTCGAAGATTGGCCGAAGCGTTTACTCATTCGTTTGGCGTGTATCAGGGTGACACACATTGCTGAACTAAATACGAAAATTTCTACTAGTATACGGGCTGAGGCCTAGTGACTGGCTGTGAAAGTCAGAGGACGCCTCGATTGCGAGAAATCCGCTAATCGAGTACCTTTCCCGAGCCATATGAACACATAGCTGGACCACTAGAACAATTTATAAAAACAGTATCGATTCGCATGACTCGGTATTCTGTAGCTCTTAATGGGGCGGAGGCAAAGGAAGTGGGTAGTTGTTGGTAGATATAGGGGTAGCAGCGCGACTGCAGCGAAACGTCGGTGGCGATGAATGACAGCAGGTTCTTTTCTCTCTGTGTTATCACGCGCTTCTTGTGCTGTGTCTGGCAGGTTATACCTAACAATGTATGCGACGGCAATGCACACCGTGTGGATACAGAGAACGTTGTGGCGTCTCGTGCCGAGCTCGTGCCGAACTCGTGCTGTTTACTGATGTTTGCTACCGCTAATCATATGGGCACCACATACCTGAGAACGGGCCTGAGAATAGGGTGTAACCTACTTACGTAGCTGCGGCAATAGCTGCATCAGCCTTGAGTAAGTAGCAGCTAACGATCGCGATTGATATATTACGGGTGTACACTCGATGGATCTCACGGCGACTAGCTATATTTACTCAAAATAGAGGCAATACGCGTTGATTCAAGGTACACTTAACCTGTCAGACGGAACTGCGACAGCCCGACACGAGAAGACAGCAAATATCGTCTATTCATCATGACTTAAGGAGGGCTATAACTAGCTATTTTCACGGCGAAAAGACACCCGTGAATTTACCATGGAATTGAATACGTAATAATAGCAGACACACAAGCTCAAGCAGATAATTTTTAAAAATGATTTGGCAACTTACACACAGTTCGAGAGAACCTACGACGTATTTGTACATCAAACTGACACGTTCTGGTTTCCTAGCAAAATTTTCAGATATTCTATCACACATAGTAAAGCTTTACAAACGCCATATGTAACTATGTATAAAACTAGCTATGTAACTCTTTTTATCTCGACAAAAGACATTTTTCGCTTGTTCAAGCTGTACAATTATAGTAATAATTGAGACTGAGGTAAAATGCCATTTCTTTCGCCGTATGACGGTAACGTTGCGTCCTTGCGTGTCACTGTTTCCTTTTTTTTCGTCTACCTAACCAGTATAGAAGCATTAGTGGATACCAACACAGTATCGATCTAAGCAGGCCCATATAGCTTTAAGGATCGAAATTTGTCAGCCTGTCAGCATGGAATATTACTTAATCGTCGAGGTCGCCAACCAAGCCGGCCAAGTAGCCAAGCGCGGGCGTTGCGTGCACCAACAAATTACCTGTTAAGGGAAGCTTTCTTCTTTAGAAAGTGACACAGCGTCGTTTTTATTATCTGCAGCTTGTTGCGTTACTAGCCTGACGCAAAAATAGCGGTCTTCACGAACGAGCGGCAGGATAAATAAATTCTATGCGTCAAAAGGTTTTTGCGCCTGCGCTAACGCTTTGTCCCGTCTCCGTGCTATCTCCGTGTGAATCAAGGGGTGCGGCGCCTTCTTTTAAGGTTTCAGCCTTTTAACAGATACATCCAGACTCAAGATGGACGAAAGCACGACCCCTTAAGGAGCGCGCTTGTCAATGCGCCAGTGAGACCTTGATTACATTTGGTCTGTTCGGCCTTTAGCAGTCCAGTCGCACTAGACCTTCAATCATCGAAATTTTACGTAAACGCCTTTTCCACGGAGCAAATAAGGAATTGGTAAAACACAGAACTCGAGAGTACGATTAAAATATGTACCCGGTGAAATTGTCAATCATGAAAGTTTGTCTCGGTCGCAGGTACATCCTCTCCAATAAGTATAACCACATACAAACTTAGATGAGACATATTTAATATCACCCGGTACCTGTAATGGTTGTATCTCGCTTCACTTTGATGGATGCATTGCCGTAAATGATTATGATAAAGCCAATTTTTGAAATTCATCGACGATATAGTAAATTTAGGTAGCCCGCGTGTCGCTCTTCATCGCTGCTGATTATCGGTTTCGAGGCAATGACTGGCTCGAAATGTTAGAACTCCTAATGGATACCGCTACAAAAGACCACTATAACGAAGACGGACATTGAAAGAGTGGCTCTAAAGTCCGCTAGAACACATGCCTCAATGCGATTAGAGAACGTTGAATTTTAGTACATATTTAATATATCCGTGAAATTACGTAGAACGCACAATAATAATAAATACTAATACAGACGCTCCCTCGCTAAACGTTTTCTTTTGACAAACCTACACCTTTTCCACTGGTAAAAAAACCGGTATCGAACCATAAACGATAACGAACTAGGTTTGTCAAATCTTCTTAGTTGTTGCCATAGCTGCTTCTTCTTCTGTCGACTGATTTCGGTTTTCTCAATCTTTGTCGTTAGGGTCTATGAGTGTAGTCGCGTTAATGATACCGGCGCCATTGTGTGGAGGAGCGACGGGACGGATGATCGATTAGTTGTGGATTGACAAGCGCCCATCGCTTCTTTTCTCCGCCCATTTCTCATTATTATTATTATTATCATCATGCTGCTGTCTTCGTCCTTCTCGCATATATATAAACGTTAGGCACCCTGACCGGTAAGTAGCAGCATGCGGCTGTCTTGTAACAGAGACCCTGTGAAGATACTCAGCGAGCAATAGGCACCTATATCGGAGACAGCAACGGCAGTAAATGCGACGATAACGACTGTGGCAATACAGTTGACAATGGTGGTAATAATCATGGAAACTAACGTGTTGTATTGTTACGGGTTATATGCGTCATCGGTATCGAACGTTGCTCAACACGTGTGGGTTTAACTGGAATAGACGCGGCCTCGAAATCTCCGAGAGAGAAGTTTGCTACAGTTCTCTGTTAAAATCTCACTGTTTCTTGCACGGACATGCTTCTTTCAAGAGAGTGGCCAGTATGCATGACACAGTTCCTTTTGTTCAGATACTACCCGAATGCTATACGGCATAGAAGCGCCGTGTCGAAGTGGACTGCAGCAGACCTCGGATGCGCTGAAACAGTTCTTTGTATCTGGGTGATTTCCCTGAGAAGCTATAGCGGTATGTCGCGTCAGTGGGTCTGGGCTGTGTAATGCGTCATATACGACCATATGAGTAGAATCAACCAATTATAAACTAAATTATATATATGAGATTTTTTTATGCTGCGCATCCTTTTTCAGTTGAACGCCTTGGTTCAGTTTCCGTCTGATGCCATCCATAACCAGGAATGATCTTTTATCGGGACGTACATTTGCTCCGGAGGTAATGGTGTGGATTGGACATGGGATCTGCCGACGACTGCTTGTAGCAGTGCCACCTTTATCAGCATGGAGCTATTCCTGATTTTTATCTCCCAACTTTATCTGAGCATCCTTTTACTTTTTGCGACATCGAATAACTACAAGGACGTTACTTGAACGTATCCTGAATGGAATAGAGGTTTATGTGCGCGTGTGTGTGTGTGTATGTATCTTCACTGCGGCGCGTATTTCGCTCTTGCATCATTAGCTGGGCTCCGCGACTGTCATTGCTAGAACGGGATCAAGTATTCAGCTAAGTTAGATATAGGCACGCATACAGATTCGCGCATCAATGGATGGACAAGCACATAAACCATATCAGTACTTCTACTATTGCCGCAGCGTTGTCACCTGTGCAACAGTGAAGAACATTTTCCTTATCCTCCCTATTGAGGGTAGACGAAGAAGTAATGTATGTGATAGAGCGATGATATGCTTCGACACCAGTGGCCGCATCGTTAACATACGCACACGTCAATACACCGCTAATCATCCCCCGGTAATAGCGATACAAGGGACAGATCATGATTAAGCAGCTCTGGTCAGAGTGAAGCTAAAATGTTCCGTGAGCAACGGTCAAACTCGTGAGCGATTATCGGATACGGCATTAAGGGAGGGTTGTCGCTGTTGAAACCCAGTTAGCTGACAGATCAGCAAGCGAATGATCCGGCGCTGATACTCGGATCGAATCAGACTCTTGGTGTTGCCTGCATCATGGGAAATCCGTGATGACCGGAGAGGCTAGCTAGTACGGACGGCCACAGTCGATCAACTACTTCGACTATAACCAGTTGTAGGCTGTAAACATCGAATGGACATGAAACGTGACTTGTCACGGGTCTAGAAGTTTTTTTTTTCAATCGAGTTATCATTCGCACTAGCAGTTACGTTACCAAACAAGTTACTAATTTAACTTAATGGCATGCCGACTAGTTAGATATTATCTAGTCGGTATGGCATAACCTCTCATGTGACGGAACCAAAATATAGTAATATACAAAGCAGTTGCGGTACTGACCGGACCATACCTTGCAGTTAGCAGATGACTGCAAGATAGATTATATAAACGACTTTAACATTAGATAATAACGTACGGGATCACAAATGCTATTTGGATCAAATGATGCCTAAGGACGTTATTATTATTAACAGTAGAAGGACACGTGCAACCGAGTACCAATATTCAAGCCTGAGCTAGCAGTCGAATATATAAACGGATCCAAAGTATTCACAGTCAGAGTGATGGCTAGCAAAAGCTTGACTCTATCATTCAGATATCCCTTATGCGCACGTATTTTCTTAGACTCACTGTTTCAGGTCTGAAACTACGTGTCAAGTACCAAGCTTAATTAGTATCATCGCACACCGTGACTAAAAGATATTCAAAACGAGCAACTATCTGTTTTCCGTTTAGCACCTCCTCAACGATTTCGCTTTCGGAAGCGTTACCTCTTCAATACATTTTTCACGGCTTCCTACATACCCTTATCGTTTCTACTAGTTTATATTAGAATAGATCTTCCCACTATATTCAATGTAATTTTTTTTTTGTTACCGTCCAAGCAATTTCGGTGAATAAAACAGGGAGTCGCGGAAATTGATCTATGAAGTTTTAGAAGGACAGCAGATCGTTTCACTGACGATTTAACGATTTTGGCTGCTTCAAGTCCCGTCCATGTCCGGGACCTCCGAGGTCTATCACTCTTGCCACTGGGCTGGTAACCGATTTGCCTGAAGACCGCACACAATTTCCCATCGACGTATGCACATACACCATGAATAGATGACCACGTGCAACGAAACAGCGGAAACCGCAGAGCTGGCGCTGGCAGAAACTTGAACAAAGTAGAAAGAACTGTTGCAAATCTGAGAGCTCAGACACAAAACGCATAAATCGATCGGCTGAAAAAAGGCTTTGGTTGTCTGCTACAAGCCATCAACAATAAAATTGGCCAATTTTC
Organism: Varroa destructor; assembly: GCF_002443255.2. Lineage (NCBI taxonomy): Eukaryota > Metazoa > Arthropoda > Arachnida > Mesostigmata > Varroidae > Varroa > Varroa destructor. The sequence continues at coordinate 58,115,065 of NW_019211454.1, read as the reverse complement.
AAATTTATTGCCGCCCAGCGATCAGCGCTGCTGGAGAGAAACAAGTGCCGAACGAAAGATTATGCAATCACATTGTTATCGACCGTTTGATATGTCGTTTTCGGTCCTAGCAGAAATCACCTTAACGATAGTCCCTACTAGGTTGCTAACGATCATCTCTAAATAATGATAGTACTACAGATATATATATACAGTAGCACATGTTCGGCATAATCTTCGACTTCCTTGATCGGCCTGCACTGCTCGTTCGTTCATTAAAGTTTAAAAAAAAGGAAAAATCTTTTGATGATGGAACGGAAGGTAAGCTCATATAAACAAAGCAAAATAGACATATATAGTAAGATGAACTTACTCCTACGCATTGCCGGTCAGAGATTTCAGCAAGGCAAAACATTTGGTAAACGATGTTAGAACCGCATCGATGGGTCCTAGCTGACAGGGATGTTATTGTTGAAAACGATGAATTTACGTTATGTACGAACATATTTATTGGCAAAATTATTTGCGCAGCCATAGCTATCCATAACTTGGAATGACACTAAGAACGCCCAGTGACGCCATCGTCGTTACCGTCGTAGTGAACGTAAATATAAGATTGGTTACCCTCAAGAAAGTTCAAGTTGGTCTTTCGTCGACGTTCGAGTGAAGTTCTCTGATCAAATCGACCGAATCAACTTATCTTCAAACGTTTCGAGAATGCACCGCCAGCTATCATCGGTAAGCGTTTCCGAGACTTCCATGGACCGAATCGAGTTTCGGGCGATACTGAATAAATTCGAAGCCGTACGCATTAAACAGACGGTCAAAAATAGCGGTCGGAAGCCACCAGACGAAGTACAAATGGTAATCAATGAATGTTGCCTTTGTGATTGTGTGTGCCAGATTGCAATGAAAAAGCCTCGCGCGTGGACTTTGCTTATTAGTGAGCCCTTCTTTTTTGCAAATATAATAAAGCTGAATGGCGTGGGTATCGTTACGAGCAATTCACCGGAGTCAGATCACTGAGTCAGCCCGCTGACTACAAATATATAGTTACTTTTACATCTATAAAACTATTTGAAAATTGATTTTTCATCTTTGTTACGAAACCCTTCGCATGTAGATTCATTATAACGTAATTTTTTATAAGGAACGATCAGTAGCAGTTCGAACACTACTGATAATTATGTGCTAAGTTGTAAATATAGGTGAACGTAGTAAACCATATCTTTACAAAAGTACCTATCAAAACTGTTTTTGCAAATATAGATAGTTAGAGAGTAGATTAGTGGGTTAGCGTGTCGTACGAAATGGTACTGTTCATTTGCCTTCCGTATTGCCCTAGCAGTCTGCCTAGTTACCGATCGAATCGGTACTTTAATGCCGTCGTCTCCTGCCCTTTTGTTTACTTGATTCAATTATCTGATAGCTTTGGAACTACCGCGCATTTCAAAGGCAGGTGGCCTACGTTGATTATATAGCTAAGTGATATGACCATACTCAATAAGAACGTCCTTGGACCCTGTCCGCAGGGCAAACTCCTGTGCTGAACGTAATAGCCAGGTCAGGCAGAAAATTCTTCATGAATCCACTTAGCTGCATACCGCATTCAAAGCATGGCATATGGCACGCTTCAATCGAAGACAAAATCTTCATCATCAACGCTTATTGGTTGGAGACCAATTGCGTTGAACCTACCTTGTTGTCAAGGCTATGTTCGATAGGATATCGGCTCGTTAAGGGACTTCAGCAGACTGTGCAGTACATTACTTTTATGCCGTATATATATTTGACAGTATATCAAATGCTGTTAATCTAAAATTTACGATTTAGGTAAGCAATGCACTAGGTCCGACCTTCGAAATTCCACGCCTTGGTGTTAACCTTTCGCGGATCATTTTTGCACAGCTCTCGCCGTCGGGTTCTTTTAAAATGATTGTAATGTCATAATTAACTTCAGAGATAATACAAGGAGGATGGTACCTGCTATTGCTTGCTCTCCATGCACAGTGGTGGCGGTAAAGTTTAGAGAGAAAAAGATGACAGTTTCACCGCATCTCAGATTTCTGCTACAGCGTCTACGACAGGCTGAGATCAGCGTTCACAAATGGCCAATGATCGAGATTATCAACGATCCGTGCAGGCCGTCTGTAGGCCGAACTTGAACAGAAGAGAAAAACGATCCAATTGGCTGTCAATCGACCCACTAAGGACGTAAATTTTGGCTAATCGAAACCGTAAAAGCAGCAGGAAGGTGAAACGACCCAGCAATAGGACCAGGCTCTCGCGAGCCGGAGATTGTGCACAAAAGACATAGGTCCGCCACGAACCGAATGTAGTAAATGCGAAAAGAGTCCGAATGCACTGGATGAACGGCCCTGTGGTATCGTCGGCTGACGCAATTGAAATTAGCATTTACTTGTGTGAGCGCGCTGCTCGTATGGCCCCACAATCGATGGCTCAATCCTGGTTAACTAGTTAGTCATCGCCGCATGGCGCCTTAGCAATTACAACCCAACCACTGCTTCTCCGACAAGTCACCACTAAGTGAGTCACCAGACTGATACACCATTAATACAGTCATTATGTTTCATAGCTTTTTACTTCTTGCTTTTTCCCTTTGGCGTTGGTAAAACGTTTGGCCGTCTGCATGTGAGCACGCGTATCTGTACGCGTTAGGTAGGTGCCACGAAGTTTATTTTTGACAACTGCCGCTGAACTCGAACCGAAAGAGTGGCTCAAGACCTCTTTGAAGTTCGTTTTCGGCTTGAAGTGTCCACACTCTCAGGTAGCATCCCATAAAGAGAGAGCCAACGCTATTGCTGTTGCTACATCCCGATTGGTTTTAGGGTACAACTGGAGGCCGATAGAGACGGAATAGTAATTGTGGTGACGGCGACAAATCTGCTGAGCGACTGGGTCGTTAAGCGGATCGTTAAAGTGCGCAACGAAAAAGAAGCCCTGTGCACTGCTTAAGTGATTCACTAGATCGGTCTATGAGCAATTTTTCCTGCAGGAGAAATGGGGAGGATTGCAGTTTCACGTACGGAGGGGGACTAACTATTCTCCGCTTCCGCCTTCCTTTTAGGCAAAAAGAGGCTGTGAGGTTCATTTAAGCATATATCAGCCCAGAGAGAATAAACAAACGGGTTAGATTTTAGCACTAATTGATGGCAGGGGTAAACCGATTCGAATAGCGTTTTCGGAGACGAAGTGTGCCATTTGCATAGTAATCTATCATAAACCGAATGTATCTTTATCAGATTTTATAACTTACAAATAATCTTCTACGAGTTAGAAGAACTGTGTGTTGGACGTCAAGCAAATGCAGTACTACAATGCCAACTAGAAACTGTTAGATCTTTGTGGGACCTGGTTCTACCACAAGCCAAAATGGGTTCCTTGGTTTAGCGCGAGTTAGCGAAGTTTTTTGTTGTAGAAGAGCGTCAAATAGTTACACGCGAATATTCTGCACAAGAGCAGTTACGTCTGAGGCACGTTGTGAAAAGTAGAAACGGAAGGATTGAGGATTGAATGTAGCTGCATGGTAAGTTAAAAAAACTAGCAACTCCAATGATTTTACGTAGTCACAAGCGAGCATTGAACTTCAAACTACACAACTGCCGGTACGCCAGCAACTATATCTGAGAGTTGTTGTACTATATTTGACCACTGATTCAGTTTCGAATTCCATTAAGACTTCATTTAGGCACTTCGAAAGCATCCAAATAAGTGGGCTATAGGCCTTGTCTGAAGGATTCGAGGTGCTATTCTGCATCAAAACAACACAGCGGACTTTAGCCCTTCTTCATCAGTAGTAGCTCGTTTCTAGAATATGCCCGTTGAGATCGCCTCGAGAAGGGGTTTCTCATGAAGTAGATCTTTGCCATAAAATTAAATATCTCGCAACTATGAAGCTTCAAAGGGGATTTTCCTCGCCAGAAGGAAAGGCTATGCTGATCGTATAATCGATACTGTAATACTGGCTTAAACACCTCTCTTCAAATTTGCCTGTCTCGATCCAAATAAACACCTCGCTTATATCAACGGCTGATCTATAAAAGTCCTAAATAAAGTCCCATATAACGTCAGGGCCAGTGTAACACATAAGTGATCGACATCCCACGTCAGCTGTGCCGAAACGGTCCTTGACGCTGTGGGGGATGACCCTTCGACATAGCGTTAGCAAATTTGTCGGCTCTGTTTGCTCCTTTTCGACCCATCAATTGCCGCCAAACCTCATCTGTGTCGGTAAGAAAGCACCACAATCAGATCGTCTTGTTCAGGCTTCGTCGTCATTTAATTGCTACTCTGAGTAAAAGGTTGGAGAACTCGTTTTTTGACTGAGTCTGATGTCCGAACATTCGGTTTAACGGTCTGAAGCTTTACTAAAACGGCGTCGCTGCTAATCTTTGTGTTCATGAGCTCGTTCGGTGGCGGATCGCCGAATTTAAACGCATAGACAGTTAGTTTCCTATTCGAAAGCACTGCCGAAACGACCATCCAACAGATACGAGTTAGGATACAAAGAAATACCCGTAAAGATACGCGAACGAGACTTGCTGTTGTTGTTGTTGTTGCTGCTGCTGCTACCGCTACTGCGGCTATGCAAACGAAGGAAAGCAGAAATAGAACTTAACGGGCACTAAGCAAATGGTGATAGAGCCTTATGCCCGGGTTTGTGGCCTATATACATATACCTTCTAGATTGCAAATACTTGATCTGATAGCTAACTAGATCCGTATTTTAGACTTTCGACAAGTATAGCAAAACGGACGACCCTATACAATTCACCCGTAGGAAATTCGTATTTCATACGTACGAATGAGCAAATATCTTTTGTGAAGGGTTGTGGCCTTTACCGACGCTATCGTTGTCAGCCTAAGTAAACCTAAACAAACGTGGCCTGTCTATGGCCACAACAATTTGCCGCCTATAGCGTAGGTTGCTGTTGACGCTTCGTGTACACGTCTCAATAATTGAGTGAACCACGGACGGATTTGTAGATCTGAATTTCTGACACGAACACGTTCACCGTAGCGGCTGCTGATGTAGATGAAGCTAAAGAGGATTCTGTCCAAAGACCGTACACAAATGGTTTAATGGCATCGCGCATGTAAATGAAATTGACTTACCCAATGCGCTATCTATCTTCACCAATAGCTACAGTCATTGGAGAAGTGCTCGTACGACAAACAGCAGTGTTAACTGTCTTAATCGAAAAAAAAAAAAAAAGATATAACCTTCAACCATTGCCGACTCTTCTACCACCTCTAATACGTACAAGTATGTCACAAGCATTATCTGACTTTGAATTGAAGTTTCAATTGAGGCCTCCATGGGACGAAGTTCAACTCTCCCTCATCAGCACTCAATCGATAGCAAGAACTTTATTTGTTGCGGAAAGCCAACGAGCTAACGATACGATAATTCACTGCTTTGAGATTACCTATGAATAGTCGTCGTCGTCGTCGTCGTCGTCTGCATCAGAAATAGTAAGAGCAACGGCGATGAAAACAGATTGGTTTACTTTGTCACCGACATACGCAGTGGCTCTTCGTAGTGATTTCATTCTTATTACGTCAGTTTTGCGATACATGGAGCGCCGTCGACGCGGTCGATCCGTTCCATCGCTACACGTACCAGTACTTCGTAAAGCAGATGGAAGCAAGCAATGGTGGTCATAACACTTAGGCCAATGCTCGATAGCTGCTCTGCCCTCTGCTTCACCATCTCTTTATCCTTGACACTTGACAAAGGCAAGGTTCGACACTCACAAGCAATAGCCATCCGACGCCAGCGGGGATTCGATAGGAATTTAATCTTAATAAAATGAAGTCAAAAGCGAGCATCAAGCCAGCGCAACAGCTCCCCCTGCTTCTTTATCAATATATAGTAAATATGTGAGAGCGTGTGTTTTTAATACGATGAACTGCGCTCCGGCGGATAAGCAGATGGAGAGCCGACAGCATTTATCAAATGGCCAAGATCCCAGTTGGGTCGGACAATCAATGCAGCGGTCAACCAGTGCAGTTATTGGCTCAATTGCTAAGTTGGTTGCTGTTTTGAAGATCTGGGGCGTAAATTGATTCTCTGACTTTGTGACCCTTTCGGTTCAGTCATCACCGCCGTTGTTAGTGTGGTCCCCATCGGCGTTAACACAGACGGCGCTGGGATCCGTCTTGACTTCGTTTTCTGTATCCCGATTCTTCTGCTTTTTCAATCGTCGCCTTCGTTTAGGGATTTACGAACGATCTACGCTGGTCGTCAACAGAATCGTCACTATTTACGCACGTCCATTTAGCTGAGCAGGCGCAAGGTCCGTGATTTTTGCCACGTCTTCCGTCGACGTCACCGCTGCTCTCACTTGATTTAGTTCTCTTCTATTTCTTTGTCGCTGTTATGGCTATTTGTTCTGCTTTCTTGTATGTACGTGTGCGCGTGCATGTGCTTGTCTTTGTCGCTTACGCGTCGCGTGCTCGTCCACTCGTTTCTTTTTTTGCCTGACACAGTAGCATCGGCGGAGCACCTCACCCCCATTAATTCGACTGGAGCACCATTATAGAGCTAGGGGCAACCGTACGACTATGAGTGTAACGATCCTCAATGCGGTCACACTGTTAGCATTCAGGACCTTGCCTGAATTGTCACTGCATCTCCGCCATCGATGCTAACATCCCTTTCAGCCAGTGCAAAGTAACGCTGCTTCTGTTGTTGTTAGATAAATCAAACCCCTCCTCTCTCGTTCAAGCTTTCGCTAAGCTTCAGTCATTGCCCCCGTCGCCATCCCGACGTCGATGTCTACCTGTTCACCTGTCATCATATAAACGTCGGTATGGACGCACGCACACGCGCACGCATGCAGTCGTCAACGCCTTGTTACTTTGCTGCTTTTTGCAGCAGTGACGATGACTGCTTTCAGCCTTCTATTCCTTCAGCTCGGTCTGCTCGATTCCCTCTTGACCTGTTCAACGAGGATCTTGAGTCTTAGGATTTACGCTTGATCTTGGATACGTGTCGAAGGTCAGTGCACAGACATGATACATGTCTATATGATTTTACCTGTTTTGACAATCTGGAGTACATTTTTTCTACAGATGGCTTTGAATATCATTTTAGCGATAAATTGTATTTACGTGAAAAAGAGTACTATTTGTTGCAAACGGGTGCCTAAGTCAAGCATTGGTTCCGGTGGTGTGTCTTTTAGGCTTACAACGAATGCAAGAGTTAAATATACCAGGTAAAAGGGTGACCTGTGATTAATACTATTTAGGTAATGGAAGACTTACCATCATACATTTCAGTATAAAAGTGAACATGGACGTGACATAATACAACACCAAATAGTTCATATTTTAACCACACACAGAGGCCTAGGAGAATATACGTATGTTCACGCGTTACATTTTTATCCTCTGTTAGCAAAGCAGATCAGGTAAGTAAGAAGCGAACAGATAAATGCTTACCAAAACCCACAGCGGGTGTCGAAATAAGAGACGGGGTCAGTGATGTCAAGCTGTCAAGGTAAGAGGACGCTGCTTTCTGAAGTTTGCTTGCCCCCTCTGAGCTATGTTGTGATGAAGACCTTAGTTTACCATGTTCTGTGGGGGAACCGATTGAAGCTGTTGGTCCCGTTACTTCTAATGGCGATAACGCCATTTCTTCGGGCGTCGAGTTGCTACCGTCGTTTGTTGCTGGGCTGCGGTTATTTGAGAGATGGGCGGGCCCTTGGCTAAAAATGGGAGCGCTGGAAGCTCTCGACGATGAACTGTTTAAGGAAGTCGCTTTGCCTAAGGAGCAGTGGGATTTACGATCAGAGGTGCCCGTTTGTTTATCAGGCCCAGCGGAACCTATCGAGGTGCTGTTGGCTGTAGTGTCCTCAGGCTTCTTATTGTTGGCTTGCAGACCGTCGTCATTTATGACGATTGGCTCATCCTTAACAGGAGTTGCAGACGTGGTCTTGTCTAGTGATGTTGTTAGATCCATTGCGCCCGCTGATGATATCCTGGAAGTAGTAAACTAGAAAAAAATCAGATGGTTTTCGTTAGTATAATCATATCAGACGGTACATGAACGAAACGATAACCTTTACAAGAAAATCTTAGTGGTTATTTATTGTTAAGAAAATTGCATTTGACTACTGATGCCTCACTAGCTCAACGTTTATCAGCTGGGTTCGTATAGGTGAACTACTACACAGGAACCCGTGCACGTCGTTAGAACGACCCGTAATAATAATCAGAATCAATCAAGCTTTCTTCACGCAATGGAGCGCAACATCCGCGGAATTCTGTTGTCACCTACATATTTGTTGATTTCGAAATACAAATTTTGTTTATTATACCTTATTAAATTTGACTCATTTATTCACAAGTCGCGTTGAGCGTAATAAGAGAAAAAAGAAATCAGCCAAAACAGACGATAACCTTCATATGCGCAGCATCGTATGATTTTCCAGAAATGCCAAATTTTAGTTTGGAAAAAAACAGCGATCGGATCTGAAAGTCACCGAGATGAGCGCGGGCTTTGTCATCTTCAGCACGCGAAGACCTTTCCCATGCTTCTTCTGCAAAGCTTCACCGGCTGCTACTAATTCGATTTTCGGTAAATCAGACACAGATATTTAATATTAATTCGTAATGGTAGTCGTAGAATAATGACGGTAGTAATAGTTCGCCGGTGAAATTCGCTCCGAATTTGTTGCTAACGCTGTTACAGTTTGATAAGCCACCCGGACACGCGCTCACGGCCAGAACAAACAGATATTTACAACGGTTGCTTTCCCCTGTGGCGGTACCAGAATCGGCTACGTCGTCAATGTATGTAAATGTCCGATATAAATGGGTATGGCTCTCCGATCGAGCGCGAACGAGAGACCGACACGGCCAATCGAGTCGGTCAGATCACCGTTAATTCCATTTGATTCATTAGGACTAATGCCGCAGTTATCGTCGCCGCTGGCGTCGTCACTGCGAACACAATATAAAGAAACTCTGCTGTCGACGCTGCTTCTATAGCGACTTTAAATGATTTCTCTGATCCTGTATGTTTGCGTGTCCCTGTCAATAATGTAGCCTCATTCTAGTAAGTGCTGTCAGATTTTCGGAATTGTTGTTACTGTTGCTGCCATCTTCGCATCGATCGTGATTGGTTAGCTCAGTTTGCATTCAGGTATCAACCAGCCGGGCGGCCCGGCCCGGCCTGGCCTGGCCTGGCCCGGAGTCGTTGGGTCCTTTAACGCTATTGTCACATGTTTTCTCGACTAACCGTTCGATACAACCGTTTGTTCACCTATAATTTAATTATATTCATACATACGACGTTCACACATTTAATGCATATATACATATTTTGTTGTAGTAGCCATTATCGCTACCGTCATCGGAGCATCTTAAGCGGCTTCGGAAGGACCTCGATTGCCCGCTTCGGCCGATACGCCGACGGCCTAAAGTAACCGTCATGAACGCATCGGCAGTCAAGCCACGTTCGCGTCTCACGGGGAGATACTTCTTTCTTTTCCTCCAGATAAACAAAGCTAGAGCTGTGCCGAACGATGATGCTTCGCTGGGCGTTTCTCCTGTTTGTCGACGGTATTACTAACGTCAACGAGACGTGCACATATTCACACCGTGTCCCATACGCCACCGGATTCATGTCATGGCACATGTATGTAGCAACGGGCGGCTACTATACACAATTATGGAAGAATATCTACTAGTGGCGAATAACCGAAAACGTGATAGGTTATCAGGTTGGGCTTTAGAAAACAATTGTCCGTTCACTTGGGTTCGTTTTGGGTCCGTATTTTTCATTCTTTATAGTCCTCTTGTGTTTGATTCAAGTTCATCTCGTGCCGCCGTTGCTAACTGCGTCGCTTTTTGACGCTAGGAGTTTAACCTTTTGTGTCAATATTGCGTACAATTCACCATTGTACCGTACCGCTGCCCGTAGCTGTAACCGGGTGCCCAAGCGTGGACGCACACCGAACGTGCTATGTACGCACGAACCAGTAGAAGATCGCTAATATAGGGGTCAGGCGATTGACTCTTCGGCGGTAATCTTCTTCTGGATCCTTGATAATAATAATAATAATAATAATAATAGTAGCTGTGATATGGCATGTTTTCCGATAAGATGCCCGACCCATAATGGCGACCCGGAATATTCAAATGGAATGAAGCTGATTATTGGCGTTTGAGAGTAGTACTGCCATGGAGAAGCGTAAACCAGCCGTAAATTAAATCCCTTATAGTTTTTTTTTACTTAGGCGGCTTTTGTGGATGATCCCTTTTTCGTCATATCTTTTCCACTGTGCCCAGGTCTCCGTACGTCGATTTCTGCTTAATTGTTTGCTTTTGTTTGTATCCTGATTGCGGTAATGGATGTGGCGTCGGTTAAAAGGCGAAGTCTATAGTTAGTGTGTTAAGGATCGCGTATGTGCGGTAATCGAGACAGGAACACTTCAAGATTAAACAAAGTGCAAAACATTCATACACATTCTGCTCGCTTGAGTTTATAGTTAGCTTGGTTACCAAACAACGCGTTTCCTTTACCCGTTTGTTTATACAAAACAATACAATATAAATACATCGTAATCAGTAAGTAGCTGTTAATTGACATACGAGTATTTTGCCAAATTCCCACATACAGACAATTATCTATTAAGACGATATGTGAAGGTATAGTCGCTTATTAACATACGCTTGTTTTCCAAAATAGCCGTATGTTCGATTTAATCGTCGCCGTAAGTTAACGGCGAGGTGAACTTTAACTGGGCTCGACGATGCCCTTAAGAATGGGTTTGGCCGTAAATGTCAAAAGTGCTTGAACTGGGTGAATTTGAGGATCGCTGCTAGCGTTTCTACGAAACGACGGAAACTGTCCTACAGTTTCCGTCGTTTCATAGAACTCTATGGTCGTGTACGCTAGCAGCGTGATTGTACCCGAATTATTTTTGCTTAGAAGTAGGTGTAAATAAATTTTTCAACAATTTTCTTGAATCGTTTGACAAATGATGATTTGAAGATCTAGCCGTGGCTTAGTTGCCTTCCAAGGCAGTGCTTCACTAATTTATGCATTATGCGTATATACGAACATAATAACACGTGGCTCCCTATGCCAAAGAGTATCCCAACCTATTAAACGTATCATATTCAGACATAATTGCCATTTCTGCTGCTGATGTTGTCACTGCTGTTGTCCGTCATAGCGCTCGATGTTCAAATAAATGTAAATTAACTAAACATCGTTATCGGCAAAGCGGAGGGCGAGGAGCAAAAAACGGACCAGAGTCAAGGCCTGAAGTAGGCCTATGCCTGTGACAAATACAGTAGCCAAGAATTACTTACATTGCCACACAGCTTGGCGTTGTGACACTGCTGGCGAACAACGCCGATCGATAGGGAAGATTTTGCCGAGATTGGACTTTGGAACGAGTCAGGGTCACTTTAGGGGAGGTACGTGAAACCAGGCAGGCAGCTGAGGCCCAGCCGCACGAATCCGTGGGTCGTTTCTGCTGCTGCTGCTGCTGCTGCTGTTCTTGTCGCCGACAACCTGAAGCTGTTGTCGAGGTCGACATCATTTTCGCCAATTCCGTTCACAGTTAACAGTAAATGCCACGGAGTGGTACGGAGGAGCACTCGACTCTCGAGACTACTCGAACGCTAGCCCTAACGGGGAAGGATGATGGATACGGACGAAGGGGCCACGCAAACGGGTCGAAGCCTGGCGTGTCCTGGGCACTAGAAGATGTTTATCGTGCGCTCGAGGCTAGTACGCGTTTGTGCGAGACTGTCAACTCAACGCAGATAGACACGGAGTCACAAGGTAAAGAGCAAGTAGCGGGTTCCGTTTTGAGGGTTTCGTTTTGAATGACAAATCACGACTGGTCATCTAGCCTCCACTGCCGTTGGTGCCACAGCCGTCAGAATACTGCCACTGTGCGAGACTATGGCACCCTCACAGGAGTCAGTCCGCATTCGACAAGCAAACCACAAAAGACAGTACGTTACACAATGATAAGGGTCAGTGCGACCGCCCCTCTCTTTGACCCGGTCAACGAGATCGGGATCCTGGTGCAAAGCGCTACGAGGATAACATACGTACAGGCCAAACATGAGGGCGACAACTAGGACGAATGAAGCCGACTGAAATTAAAGGCCCGTCCACAATAAAACGATAGTAACGAAGCGCAACACAGCGAAAGAGTCCTGTCAAGTAGAACAGATAGGCCACATCGTCGTATTCAACAGAATGGAGGACAGGTCGAATCAGTAAGGCGGCCTGATGCAAGGAGTTTTTCGACTTCCGAACAAGACATACGAACGTGATAAGTGGGAGAGATGACTGGTAGTTTTGATACCGCTTTTCGGAGGGAATGCTTATATAACAGCATCGAACACCGTAGTTTTTTCATCCTTTCTGTCGTTGTACATGTCATCGCCAAACTGACGTAAAGATCGGCCGCATTTGATACCGGATGTTAACGAAATCTGTAACTATGATATATGGGTGAAGTAGTAATGATGGTCTATGGAGCAGTTCTTGTGTAAAACTATGCTTTATTTCACTTTGCACGATCTGCCGGTGGTAATTTATGATGATTATTAAGATTATACATTATAT